>NW_024395824.1:19147176-19266854 GCF_016617805.1 Bactrocera tryoni | reverse complement strand
TATTAAAAAAAACCGCGCTTTTTATTAATTAAAATATTTGAAGTCCGAATGATTTGTATTTAGGTATACCCTAATACTCGGACTTGAGTAGACATATGTACGTGTGTACTTATATTTTGTGCAATTGAGATCTCGTTGAAGAGATCAATTCGCTTTGTGCCGAAGTATGCACAAATTGCTTGTATGTATTTCTGAGTTATGTTCTTAAGCAATTGAGAGCTCGTAAGAGAGATCAATTCGCTTTTTGTATGCAATCCTGCTTGTTTTTGTTTGCCAAAGAACAAGAGATATTGCCGGATAATTGCCAATGCGGACTTTGAATATGTACTAATGTTTATGTGTGAATATATTTTGTATAGTTTTTACAAGTTGTAAATGTTTTGTTGAACTTTTTTTTTTTGTCTTTTAAGAGAGAGAGAGATACTATTTGAAAAAGTTATTTTCTTTCATGTACATATGTACATATATGTTCATATGTAAGTAAATATGCAGTTTTATATAGTATCTATTAGAACCCTTGTATAATATGTATTATAGATATGTATGTAAATGAATATATACATATATATATATTGCGTTTGGCATTTATGCATATGTACATAAGTATGTTATATGTATAATGAAATATTAAATATAATGAATATATGTTTCCCCTAAGTATCGGGTGATTTTTTAAGAGCTTGATAACTTTTTTAAAAAAAAAAACGCATAAAATTTGCAAAATCTCATCGGTTCTTTATTTGAAACGTTAGATTGGTTCATGACATTCGCTTTTGAAGATAATTCCTCATTTAAATGTTGACCGCGGCTGCGTCTTAGGTGGTCCATTCGGAAAGTCCAATTTTGGGCAACTTTTTCGAGCATTTCGGCCGGAATAGCCCGAATTTCTTCGGAAATGTTGTCTTCCAAAGCTGGAATAGTTGCTGGGTTATTTCTGTAGACTTTAGACTTGACGTAGCCCCACAAAAAATAGTCTAAAGGCGTTAAATCGCATGATCTTGGTGGCCAACTTACGGGTCCATTTCTTGAGATGAATTGTTCTCCTCGAGTTTCCCTCAAAATGCCTATTGGCAGAATCGCGAGCTGTGTGGCATGTAGCGCCATCTGTTGAAACCACATGTCAACCAAGTTCAGTTCTTCCAAACTTTTTGTTGCCAAAAATGGAAGAACTGAACTTGGTTGACATGTGGTTTCAACAAGATGGCGCTACATGCCACACAGCTCGCGATTCTATGGCCATTTTGAGGGAAAACTTCTGAGAACAATTCATCTCAAGAAATGGACCCGTAAGTTGGCCACCAAGATCATGCGATTTAACGCCTTTAGACTATTTTTTGTGGGGCTACGTCAAGTCTAAAGTCTACAGAAATAAGCCAGCAACTATTCCAGCTTTGGAAGACAACATTTCCGAAGAAATTCGGGCTATTCCGGCCGAAATGCCTCGAAAAAGTGCTGCCCAAAATTGGACTTTCCGAATGGACCACCTAAGACGCAGCCGCGGTCAACATTTAAATGAAATTATCTTCAAAAAAGTAAATGTCATGAACCAATCTAACGTTTCAAATAAAGAACCGATGAGATTTTGCAAATTTTATGCGTTTTTTTTTAAAAAAAAATTATCAAGCTCTTAAAAAATCACCCGATAGTTATATATGCATATACATATATGTGTAGATATAGCTATTTTAATTTTGTTTGTGTTTTTGTGTTTGAAAAACGGATTGAATACGCTCACTCTATTCCATCAGGGGCTTTTTATGTATGTAATAATGCTGCCTTCTGCATTTGTCTCTCTTTCTCTGCTCCAGCTACCTCCTTGTTGTTTTCGTGCAATTGTCTCTCGTTGGTGTATGCAGGTCTCTGCGATGTCCAGCTGTGTTGTGTTGCTCCCGTTTTAAATTGTTGTTTTTATTTTATATAGTTTTAGTTTCGCGCCCGTTTTATTTATTTCTTTTAATTTGCTTTAACGCGCCCGATTGTGTGGATTTTTGTTTTTTATTTTTCGTTTGGGAGTTTCGCGACACGTTTGTTTTTGTTTGTTGAAACGAAGTTAATTTTCTTCTTGTTGTGATGCGGTCTTTTGATTTGGTTGTTTTTTTTTTGTTTGTTATATATGTACGTATTTATGTAAACATAATCTTTTTGTTTTATGTCACTGCACTTATTGCACTTTTGTTTTTCTCCACGGCACTTTAAGGTTTTAAATTTCACTTTTATTTGCACTCCGTTTGCTTTTTGCTCTTTTTATAAATTTTTGTTTAGCTAAAATCCGAAGGTGCCTTTCGGTAAGGCTCGAAGGACCATAGTTAATTACCGACCCAATTTATTGGCCAATACAACACACTCGCGCGAGTGTTTAAAATGAGAAAAAAGTTATTTATTTAACAGGTACAATTTATTTAAAATTATCGTTTGTTTACAGAACAATGTTTTGCGAAAATATATGTATGTATGTATATAGGTAAAAGCGTTGGATCGCTGTAAGTCGGCGCAGGCGAAACAATGATGATCAAAGCAAATGCTGGGAAATCCGCGGCGCAGTGTAGAAGCGCAAGTATAAAGCGATTGTTGATGCGCGGCTTGTACAGATCGAATTGTAGATAACGAAAGTGTTGAGATCTGGCGGATTTGTAGCCGGAGTAAATATGAGAAATATGTCGACGCGGCGCAGTGTGTAAGCGAATGTCTGCTTTCTCGTTTTCCATCCTTTTTGATAAGTTTATTGGTGTATAGGCATGGTGAGTTGTGTTGTCGTGTTCTCAGCTGTGGTGAACTAAGCTGCCTTATTAGGGTGCGCCAGTTTTTTCCGGGTAGAGTGGGTGGATGCTTAACTCATTTAAATACATATATAACCTTATATTTATCTCGCTTAGTTTAAGGTGATACTTACAACCGTTAGGTGAACAAAACTATAATACTATGTAGCAACAGCTTGCAGGAGTATACAAATTGGAACTGGTGATAAGAGTTTTCCTTATACATTTCACAAAGTCGAACTGATAAACTGAATAAGAAACAAGTAAGGAAGGGCTAAGTTCGGGTACAACCGAACATTTTATGCCGTTGCATCATGCAAGAATCAAAGCCACGGAAATATCTTAGGGTGCGAAGCGTCAACCAGAAGATCGGAATATATAATCCTACTGTGATCAAATTGAAAGGTTAATTTTGTCCACTTAATCTCCTTCAAAGTAATCCCTTCCAGCTGCAATACACTTATGTCAACGAACTTTCCAGTCATCATAGCACTTGGAAAAATCCTCCGTCGTGATGGCCTTCAGAACCTTCTTCGATTCAGCTTTTATATCCTTAGTTGAGTCATAACCGTGTCCTCGGAGTGGTCATGTGAATTTGCTGAATAGGCAGAAGTTACACGAAGGTAAATCAGGCGAATGCGGTAGTTGCGGCACGATATTAGTTGAAAACGTGGCGAAATGATCACGAATAACCAATGCAGTATGAGATGGTGCATTATCGCATTTCTTAGTTCAATAAATTCAGACATGGTAAAAATCGAAGAATTCACTTTTAGAGCCTCTTAGAGCCTCACAAAGCGATGTGAAATACTAATGTATTTTTTGACGTGAAATTTAGCATAGATGTCACTAATAGTACTACCAACCAACAGAAAAAAAATACCGATTAGAAAAACACGCGAAGTATAAATTGAAAATTCAATTTGATCACAGCAGTATAAAATGTAAATATATTTATGGGAGTAGTATCGATTCGATTTTATCTATTTCTGCCAATACTGCGTACTATTAACATACCACATACTGTGAAATGTTACATGGGTTTCATTAAGGTACCTCACATACCGTCACAAGTCATGAGTTCTAAAGTCAGCCGGATGTTTTATGTTTTTTTATATGGGCGAGTCCCGAGATCGTGAAGCTTTTACCCCTATTAAACCTTCTCATAACATCTCGGGTGTAAAATTGTATAACTCTGTCGTATTTATTTACTGATTTATCGTATTTTTAGTAGCTTTTAACAGTACAGTTATATGGAGAGTGGACAGGGTTATCTTTTTATTTCATCCATTTTTACAGTGTTGTTAGAAGTGCTTAAGAGATTTGTTCTGCACAAATTTGGTTTTCAGCTTAAGTGGTTTAGAAGTTATTTACATTGAACCAATTGCAGGGCGGAGCCTCAAAAATTTTGACCCACAGGTGCATCTGATTGGTAATGCAGACCAACCGTCCTACAATTCCGAGAAACACGTGTATCTTACTCAATTTTTATTCAAGTTATAGTTTGCACAGCTGATGAACTCTTCTCTTCATCCTGATCAGTTATATATATATAATCATATATCTACCTCGTTTAGTTTTAGGTGATATAAACAACCGTTAGGTGAACAAAACTATTATCCTCTATAGCAAACTGTTACAAGAGTATAAAAATTACTTTTATAATCTGTAATTGTAGGATTTAAATGAAACGCGCAGCCGTAGTATTCGTCTTAACGATTGAACAGTTTATTGAGAAGTAACAAAATGGAATCGGAAAACAATATATTGCATGTAATTATGCACGAATTCGAAATTGAACACATGCATTGGACGAAGCAGGGTTGCTTTTTCAAATAATATTTCAACAGCCCTCTTCAATGCAGATGTTCTTACAAATGCTTTGTATCTTATTTCATATTTAATAACCCCAAAAGCTCGCTGTGCTTCCTCTTTGGTAAATTCTTCGTCAATATGTCAGCTACCATCTGGTTTGTTGATACATATTCCAATTTGATTTCACCTCGTTCAACTATATCTCGCACAAAATGATACCTGATGTCTATATGCTTAGTCCTTGCATGGTGCACTGGATTCTTTGCAAGGTGCTGAGCACTAAGGTTGTCCCCATATAACACTGTTGATGCTCGTACATCACCACAACCTATTTCTATAATTATGCGCCTTATATGTAACGCCTCTTTTACTGCAGATGACATAGACAAATATTCTGCCTCGATGCTACTCAAAGCAACACAATCTTTTTTTTTCTGATTTCCAGGAAATCGCTCCGCCAGCTAAGAAAAGCACATAGCCGGTATAAGATCGACGGTCAATTCTATCGCCGCCCCAGTCTGCATCAGCATACCCCTTCAGAGGTTTATTGCATGCACGATAATGCATCATGATCATATCCATAGTTGCAGCTAAATACCTCAATATATGCATTATACCCGCCTGATGCTCACTATGCGGATCTTTGTTACGCTGTGCCAGCTTTGCTACGGAATGGAAAATATCTGGCCTTGTCGAAAGTGCTAGCCACATCAGCGCACCTTTTGTAGACTGATAAGATGTCTGGTCTACCTTCTTGCAAACGTCGCTGTCGCATGCCACTTGAAAACCAACATCTAGTGGTGTATATGCCGGTCTGCATTCACTTATACGATGTTGCCGTAACAAATCTTTAATGTACTGTGACTGCCCAATTGAAATTTCGCCCAATTCGCCATCTCGCTCTATCTGCATACCAAGAAACATATGGAGAGAACCTTTGTCGACGCACTCGAACCTTTCACAAATTTTTGCTTTAACGTCAACCAACACTTCCTTTGACTGGCATGCTAAGAGAAGATCGTCAACGTATACAAGTATCAAAAAAAGATTACCTTTTATGTCTTGCTTATAAAGACAACGTTCACTTTCACACTGAGTAAACCCAATGTCACGCAATGCTCTATCTAGCTTGGAGTTCCATTCCCTGCCACTTTGTTTCAACCCGTATATAGCCTTGTTTAATCGCAATACCTTACGCTGATTATCGCCACTACAATAACCCTTCGGCTGCCTCATATAAACAACGTCTTTCAGCTCGCTATTTAAGTATGCTGTGCATACATCCATTTGGTGCAGGAACATTTTTAATTCTGCAGCCAACGCCAAAACTAACCTTATGGTTTCGAAACGACAAACCGGAGAGAAAGTGTCAACATAATTAACACCGAACTGCTGCGAACAGCCCTTCGCGATCAAACGCGCCTCAATGTTGCCGTGCTTGTCTCGTTTAAGGCTATATACCCACTTGCAGCCAATAACCGACTGCTCCTTAGGCTTATCTACAAATGACCATGTATCGTTTGCACTGAGAGCCTGGTGCTCCCTGTTCATCGCATCTTGCCACAAAGACGCCTGCTCACTTGCCATCGCTTCTTCATATGTTTGTGGAATTTCAACATCACTTGTGTTCATAGCATTTAACACATTATATTGCTTCTTAGGACGCCCTGGCCTACCCGTTCTCACCAACTTAGGCCTACCCGGTGCATATTTAACTGGTTGCTCATCTGCGCTAAGATATTCATCGTTGCTGCTCATCTGATTTGCTTCATCGCCACTCTCTATGATATCATCTTCACAGTCGTTAACTATTGCGTCACCAGCACTGCTTATGTTGTTATCTTCGTTTGCGTATTGCTGCATGTGCCCGAATTCAAAAGCCACCTCTTCATTATCAGCGCCTTCTATGCTACTTGCTTCATTGATCAAAACATCATGCTTTTCGACCACTTGACGTAACTCCGCATCATACAATCGGTACGCTTTTGAAACTAGTGAATAACCGACCATTCTCAACTGTTTACCTTTTGCCGCAAACTTTTTATGATGAGTTTTGTCTAGCGCTACTGCTGCTGACCCGAACACTTTTAAGTGTTTCACTGTAGGCTTTTTTCTAAACCAAGCTTCATAAGGTGTTTTATTATTCAGCGCCTTCGTTGGCGCACGATTTCGCAAGTACACCGCCGTTGCTACTGCTTCTGCCCACAACGCCGCATTCATGCCCGAATGTACCAGCATGCTCCTGGCCATTTCAACCAACGTACAATTCGCCCGTTCCGCTACACCGTTCTGCTGTGGAGTGTAGGGAACCGTCAACTGTTTCACAATACCATTTTTCTCAAAATATTCATTGAATGCGCTGTTGATAAATTCACGACCGTTGTCGCTTCTGACTGCTTTTATTTTTCTGCCCGTTTGCCTTTCTGCCATAGTGCAAAAAGTCACAAGCTTCTCAAATACTTCTGATTTTGACTTTAAAAAATACACGAAAATTCTCCTTGACATATCGTCAATGAATTTCAGAAAATATTTTCATCCACCCAGCGATTGCGTATCAAACGGCCCACATACGTCTGTATGTATTAACTCTAACACGTTATTTGATCTATTTTCTGTTGCTTTTGGATGTGGCTGTGCTTGTATTTTGCTTATCATGCATGTTCTACATGCCGGCTTCTGAGAAAAATTCACTTCATCCATCCCATGTACCAACAATTTATTTCGAAGTTCTGCCAAACTCGCATAATTCAGGTGCCCATACCTATTATGCCAAAGCACTGCATCACTCCGAATAACACCGAAACAGCTGTTGCGTTTATTTTCGAAGATAAACAAGTTATTTATTTGTTTCAATCGTAGAATCTCAACACCATGCTTTTTCACCATAGCTTGCTTGTTTGCGAAACTGACATCGCATCCCATTTCAACGGCACGACCGACCGAAATAAAATTTCCCCTCATACGTGGGACGTATAACACCTCGTTTAATGTCAATACAGTAGTGTCTGTAAAAATCTTCACGCTGCCTTTACCCTCTGCCTGCAAACTGTTCTCACCTGCTAACGTGATCAACTCCGAATGTTCCACAAAGTTCGAGAACATGTTGCGATCGCAACATGGGCTCATCAGCCCGCTTCAGCCAACTTATCTTTAGTCGTAGTAAACGTATTTAAGAACACTGGCACTTTTTCACCTTCAACCAATTTGCGGTTAAGTAGCCTCTTATACAATGACACCTTTCTAACGGGTACACTTCCCTAAGCCTTTCCCATGCATCAGCTGCCGTCTTACAATGCTTCAAATAATTTAACTGTGAGGGTTTTACACTGAGTGTAATAATCGCAAGTGCCTTCTCATCCTGCGCCGTCCACTTCGCCACAGCCTCACCCTCGGTGCCTGCTTCTGGCTTTGGGGACTCGCCCGATGCAAGTTTCCATAACACTGCATGTACCAATACACTTCGAATTTGGATACTCCAAGAATCAAAATTATTCTCATTCAATTTCTCTATTTGGTACATAGCACTCATCTTACTAATTTATAATTTTACTTTGTTCACCGTTACTTATAGCGTGGCCCTGGGCCCATAACCTGTAGGATTTAAATGAAACGGGCAGCCGTAGTATTCGTCTTAACGATTGAACAGTTTATTGAGAAGTAACAAAATGGAATCGGAAAACAATATATTGCATGTAATGATGCACGAATTCGAAATTGAACATATGCATTGGACGCAGCAGGGTTGCTTTTTCAAGTAACATTTCAACAGTAATTATTTAATTAACACATTTTTTTGGTATTACGTTTTTCAACATTTTACTTTTTATTTATTTCTTATCAGAACTAGTTATTTTGAGTCACAATATTACACCTGATATTCTGATATATTTGGACTTAGAGTTTACAGTAGTTGAAAATTTGTGTACAATTTGTTTTTTTTTTTTTTATCAATACATTTCAGGCTGTATTTTAATTCGCGTAATGAAAGAAACCAATACAACAAATAAAAAACTACGTCAGTTTCGGAAAAAGACAGGAAGTGCTGATAATCAACCTTTATCGATAAGCATCTACAAGAATATTGCAAATACAAATTCAAACTGTCATAGAAAGCAACCTTTAAAAACTAAAAATCAACTCAAGCATTCAGCTCAAAAAACTCGGGAGATTTTCAACAATCACAAAAGTTGTCAGTCTTTAAATAAAAGTCAAACAAACGCCTCGTTCGTACCAGCGAGAAGGGCCTCAAATGAGATAGTGGAGCTTGATAATAGAGCTAGTGATAATTCTACTCTCATTCAACTAGAATTTAAACACAAAGAAAAATCAATTGAAATCGTTTCAGATAAGAAACTAATAGTCTTTGAAGGTGTATCTGAAGACAAAGACTTGCGAAATTACAATGCAATGCCCAGAACTAAGCACAGGCCTAAGAGTATAAATTTCTGTGCACAAAACTGTATGTGCGGTAATAGTGACGTTTGCATGCGCACATCCAAAAACTCTGCAGGCTTTGACGTCCGCAATAAACAAAATTCTTTTGACGTGTCAAGCTCAAAGAAAATATATCGCCATGATCATCACCAGACCTTTCTAAGCAACAAGACTCAACTTTTAAGAGAAACGCTTTCTACTATGCAACTGCAACACCATTTGAGCGTACAACAACAAGAACTAATACAGCAACTACAATTAGTACAACGACAATATCTGATCCATCAAGGTATGTTATTTATTGCTTTCTTGGCTTAGATATCTGTCAGTAGGGAATTGTTCCAAATAATTATGAATAATTATGAGTTATTCTGCATTTGTATTACATAGAAAATGTTTCAACTCTTTAAGTTCAAAATACTTCCCACGCCTCTTAATTTTATTTTTACTGTTTGAAATTGTAGTTTGCCTCGTTCACTTTCGGTACGAGCTGAACAAATTTTTCGCCATTTTATGAATTTTTGTAAATAAAACGTTTTAAATTATATAATTTTTTAATAAATTTTCCATTCTCTATTAATATGTTTGCCAAATAAACGCAATAATATTGCTACAAAGCAGTTGCACGTTTTGATGTTCTAGTTAAACCCACTTTCACAGAGTTGAAGGCCCTAATATCATAAAAAAGTTGAAATTTGGCAACACTTAAACGAAATTTGTTTGGACGAATGGAAATTATGTCGGTAATACCGAAATTATAAACTTCACCCAAAATGCAGTTGTGTTGAAAGCCAAATACATAACTAAATAATCTTAGTCGTAACGGACGTGTCTGATCTACTAAGCTTTGAAAGAGACATTGCGCATAATAATTATAGAACCAGTGATTATTGGTACCTATTGAAATTAATAGGAAATAAGTAATTAACAATCACAGAAACAAGAGTTTTTGGATATTGAAAATTAAGTTATGAGCAAGAAGAAGTCCTATAAATTGCTGAATTAACGAAGATATTTTGCGCCTATATTTATACCCTGAACAGGGTATATTAAGTTTGTCACGAAGTTTGTCTGTATACATCAGAGAGCTGCAACGGGTATATCATTTTCGTGCACACTCGAATGTCCATTCTGAATTTGTTTGATCAAACTTTTCAGTATGAATACATGTATTGATCGCTAGGAGATATGTTCAAAACGAACGAGCCTTTCGCGACACTCGAACCACAAGCATATCTGTTTGTTTTAATAGAGTGCCGAGATGACACTCGTTTGTGAACGAGCTGAAACTCTACCCCGATCGTATTGAATGTGATCGAGTTACACACGAGTGTGCACAAAATTTGACAATATGTATGTGTGTAATAGGCAGTCATGCTATTATGGCGTAGTGATTGTCAACGGTTAGTGGTTTTGTTTGTTTTGTTTACTTTTTATAATTCATAATGACAACAATAGAAAATTCGGTTTGTGAGAACATTTCCAATGGCACCTACACCTTGCCTGGTAGTCGCAAAGGCCGAAGTTTCGTCTGGAACGTTCTGTCGGAAATATTAAAGCCAGATGAAACTGTAGTAGAAGGTTTCGTGTACTGTCGCTCTTGTTTAAAAGTGTTAAAATATTGCAAAGGTCAGACATCTAATCTGGTTCGTCACCCATGCTGTAAGAAAATAAAAGAGGGTCAACAGTTAAAAACTGTCACAGCGTCAGATAAAAACGAGGCCATTGAAAGATGTACATCGTGGATTATTGAAGACTGCCGGCCATTTTCGGCAGTGCAAGGTTCTGGCTTCTCGAAACTGGTAAAATTCTTTATTAAGATCGGTGCAACTTATGGCGAGAACGTTGATGTAGAAAATTTGCTACCTAACGCAACAACAATTTCCCGCAAAGTCCAAAAGTACGCAAGTGAAAAAAAATGAACTTAAAGATGAAATAAATAGCATTGTGACCAGCGGTGGAGCTTCAGCTACAATCGACATGTGGACGGACAACTACGTAAAGCGGAACTTCTTAGGCGTCACCTTCCACTACCAAAAAGACCTAAAATTTTATGATATGGTGCTGGGTATGAAGTCCATGGATTTTCAGAGATCTACGGGTGATTATATCTTTAAGAAGCTTGATGATTTGTTTAAGGAATATGGAGTTCAGAATATGGACACAGTTAAATTTACTACTGACAGGGGAAGTAATATGTTAAAAGCATTGCAAAAAAATATACGCATAAACTGCAGCAGCCATCTATTTTCCAATGTTTTGGATAAGTCGTTCGCGGACACAAAAGAGCTGACAGATGTCTTAGAGTCTTGCAAAAAAATTGTAAAATATTTTAAAAAAGCAAATTTACAGCATTTACTACCCACTTCATTGAAAGCCCAATGTCCAACTCGGTGGAATTCCCACTACGGAATGATTAAATCCATAATTGACAATTGGTTTGAAATTAACAACGTTCTAATTGATAACGGAGAAAGCCAACGATTGCTACACGTTAATATACCGATTTTAAAAGTCTTGTTTGAATTGTGCAAGGATTTTGAAACTGTGTTCAAGAAATTACAACTTTGTAGTTCTCCATCGCTGTGTTATGTTTTCCATCTATTTTAAAAATAAAAAATATTTGCGAACCGAATAGTGATGACATAGCTGCAATATCGATGTTAAAAGCGAATATTAAACAAAAAATTGAGGAAGTATGGGTCGCCAATTTAAGTATATGGCATAAAGCTGCATGCTTTTTGTACCCGCCTGCTATAAACATGCAGCCAGATGACTTACATTGTATAAAGAATTTTTGCATTTCTCAAATTCAATATAATACACCAACTTCTACACAATCATCGTCTGTGTTATTGACGGAAAACGACTCCGTAAGCTCAACCACTCCCGTTTCTGCTTCGACATCACGTTTTTCTTTTAATGAAAGTGACTTAAAACAAAGTCATTCAAGTTTCCCAGCTACGAATTCCAATAAAAGCAATGATGCATTCTTTTTCTCAAATTTGCTTAAGCCATCTGTCTCAAATACCACAGAAAACCCTGAAGACGAAGTAGAAAGATATAGCAAGGAAGTAGTTGAGATGACTGAAGCTTTCAATTTGATGGAGTGGTGGCAAATAAATCAGAAGAAATACCCTCATTTATCAAAACTTGCATGTCAGATTCATTCAATGCCAGCTAGCAGTGCAGCGGCCGAGAGATCTTTTTCTTTAGCTGGCAACATAATATCAGAAAAAAGAAATAGACTGGGACCCGGATCGGTAGACAGCTTGTTGTTCTTAAATTCGTACTATAAAAACTATACTGATTAAAAATTATAAAACTTAACACGATCTCATATGTTTTTTAACTAATAATATAATGTATTTCTATTATTTATTATTTTTTTCTTGAAATTTATGTTTTAAAAAAATCAAAATATTTAAGAAATATTTAAGTGCAATGAAATGTTTGTTTTTTATTTATAATGTGTTAATTAATAAATGAAATAAGTTTTGAGTGAATTCTATTCTTTAATTGAATTATTATTATTTAATATGTAATATGTACATACATACGATCACAATCAACACTTGCACGACACACCCGAAAATATAATATACACAAAATCCGAGTTTGCTGCTTGAACCCGAAGCTGCTCTCTGGTGGACACTCGCTTGTGATCGTTTTGAAGAGAGTATGATCAAACAGACTCGAACACACAGAAAGCAGCTGCCGGGTGTGCCACTCGATCGAACCCATTGCTGCCGAGTGTGGCGCTCGCTCGTGCTCGATTTTTAATGAGGGTGATCGAACAGGTTCGAACACACCCAATGCAGCTCTCTGGTATACATATATGCGAATTACTGCTGCCATACAAACTGAATGATCGGAATCAAGTTCGTGTATGGAAAACTTCCTCATTTGACGATATATCTTCACAAAATTTGGTATGACTTTTTGTTCATAAAAATAATATAATATCGGAAGAAATTGTTCAGATCGGCTCACTATAGCATATAGCCGCTATACAAACTGAACGATCGGAATCAAGTTCTTGTATGGAAAACTTTCACATTTGAAAAGATATATTCACGAAATTTGGTGAAGATTATTTTCTAAGGCAACAACGTAATCTCCGATTGTTTAGATCGGATTACTATAGCATATAGCTTACATGAAAACTGAACACATATTTACTAAAAGAAATGCACCTGTGAAGGGTATATTAGCTTCGGTGCAGCCGCAGTTAACGTTTTTTTGAAGTTATACTTCTTATACGAGTTCGGAGTTTGTTTAAGTATAGATTCAAGTTGCGCAACCTTGCTCAATATGAATCTAACGCAACCTTGTCTGCGAAGATGTTCGAGCAGCAAGCGAAGCGGTGACAATCGGCGATCGTTTGTTCGTTTCTTTCGGCACAGCTCGGCTTTTCTACCAACAACACAATGTTGCCATGCTTATGCTGTTGTTGTTTTTGTAGAACAATGTTTCAATTTTTGGTTGGTGACATATTCAATTAAAAAATCAATTCCGTTGGAATTCGAACCCACGTACCTCCTACGTGCTCATCGTAACTTTTTAAACGCTTTTACACGCTTATGAACATGCAAGTCAATGCGCGCACATGTAATAAGTACAGTAGAAATTCGATAATCCGACTACTCTATAATCCGAAAATCCAGTAATCCGAAGGGTTAGATTCTTACTACTGGCTATTCTGTAGTCCGAATTAATTGCAACTCTATAATCCGAATTGTCTGATGTGCTCATATAATCAATGGAATGAAATGATTAACGGGAATTTAACGCTTTTTAACAGCATAGCTTTCATAAATGAAAGAGGGAATGCATATTTTGTCATTGTGTATCAGTTTTGCAAGTGATCAGTCGCAAAATGAATAATAAAAAACGTGCTCATAAAACTATGTGATTATTAGATAAAATAAAAATAATCGATGAAATAAAAAAAAGCAAATCTAATAAAGAATTAGCCAACAAATACGGAGTAGGACGTTCGACTATTTCTGATATAAAAAGAAAAGGTTATAAGCTTAAGAGGTTTGTATGCATAACTGTTACAATTAGTTTGCAAGTTTTAATTTTTTATACATTTGTTTTAAAGAGTATCGGAAAATGCAAGCGCTAAAAATCTAAAACTGCGTCAAACTTTAAGAGATGGTGGGAACTTCAAAAGATATTTTCACGTGCAATTTTATGCAAAAAGGCCAAACAAATGTTTAAAGATAGGTATGGCAGTGGCAAAATATTTAATGCGTCATATGGATGGTATCAAAAATTTAAGAGGAGATATAATATCCGTTGTTTAAAAATTTGTGGCGAAAAACTATCCGCACAAGATGATTTAGTACCTGCATTTATACGGCAGTTGAAAGAACTTCAATCATCAGAAGACTTATGCGGCACACAAATTTATAACGCAGATGAGTCGGCCCTTTTTTGGAAATTACTTCTGCGCCAGGAAGAAAAATGTCTAAAGAACGGGTTACTTTTCTTTGCTGTGCAAATAAGACTGGAGATCACAAATTGCGGATTATGGTTGTAGGAAAATCAAAAAAGCCGCGTTCTTTCAAAAATCGTCCTCCAGTAGAGTATTACGCATCTAAGAATGGTTGGATGACTTCATATATTTTTTCGAAATGGTTTCAGAATTCTTTTGTTCCACAAGTTAAACAATACTAAACTGAAAACAATCTGGACCAAAGAGCGTTACTAATAATAGATAACGCTCCATGTCATCCTACTGAACTTTCTTATGAAAATTACAAATGTTTATTTTTACCCCCTAATTGCACCAGTTTAATTCAACCTATGGACCAGAACGCCATTAGAATAACCCAACTGTACTATAAGAAATCGCTTTAATGTCATATAATGGGAGGAGGTGGAGATTACGATAAGTCTTTGAAGTCTTTTACGTTAAAGGATGCATGTATTTTCCTCAAACATTAATGGAACAAAGTTCGAGAGGAAGTTTTAAAAAAGTGCTGGTCAAAAATTTCTCATGAAAATACCATCTCTGAAGATGATATTCCTTTGGCTACTCTTCGACAAAATATAATGTCTTCTTTAATACAAGGTGAAACTGAAACAACGAATTTTATGAGAGATCTTATTGAAAATTGTATGAATATAAATGTAAGTAATGATAATTTGAATGAATGGATCGAAGAAAACTACAAAAGTGATATTGCAGACGATATTCTAACGTTGTCAGATCCTGATGAACCGGAAGTAAATGTTGAAAAAGACGAGCAAATCTCAAATGCTGAAGCAGTTGAAAATTTAAAAAAGATTATTCTATGGGCACAGCAAAAAGATATTGAGCAAGAGAAAATATTATTTTTAACGGATTTGCGAGATGAAGCGCTGGAGCTTTGCACAAAAAATGTTAAACAAACAAATATAAAAAATTTCTTTAAATCGCAAAAAAAAACTTAATTTTTTGTAACTTTTCAAAGTAAATATATGCATATAAATAAGAGTGAAATGTTTGTTTTATTATTAATAAATGAATTCATGTTTGGTTTTTTATTGAAATTTAGCATTTTTCTTATATACCTTTCACATATAAAAAATAATCCAGTAATCCGAATAATTCAGTAATTCGAATCGGGTCTGCAATCAATTATTCGGATTATCGAATTTCTACTGTATATTGATAAGTGATGAAAATATGATTTCAATTTCTGAACGCGCACATGCGTATACATACACTCATATGAGCATGTGCAGATACACAAGATAGGATAGAAGATGTATGCCTTTTAACATCGTTTACTATAAAAATAAATATTTTTCTTACTAATAGAAATTAAATTTATCACAGCAATATTATGTATATGTATATTATGTATATTTATTTGTATAGTATACGATGTTAAAAGCAAAAAATTAAAAACTTATTCTGTCGAGATTCGAACCTGAGACCTGTGGTATCATCTTGACTTTCCAAGCGCTTACCACCAACGCCACCATTGACACCTAGGTTGCGCTGACTTAAGTATGGTTTGGTTATGCATGTACATAAGAAACATACGATGGTTCTAATAATTTTGTTTAAGTATAGAAATATGCTTCTGTAGAACATTTGCTTTCGCAAATATACAGACAAATGTGCAAACGACATAATATAAAAATGGACAACTAGGGCAAATAATTTTTAAAAAATTTATTGACAATTAAATATAAATGAAAATACATGTAAATTTACTTAAATTTATTGAAATTTCGTTTCGCATTTTTCGGCACTTTCAAATTAATTAATATAAGTAAAATTCACGACTTAACCCGCACACGTCTTATTCGCGCAAAATTTCCTCTTAACTTTATGAAAATTGGCGCAATTATTGACACTTCAATTTTATGTAAAGTTTAAAACATGTTTACATATGAATATATAATATATTTGATTTTAGCGCAGTTATTGACACTTGTCTTAATATACAAAATTGAGCCAAAACGAAACAATGAAATACATATATTACTTTTGCATGTCAATATGGAAATGCCGACGGCAAAACGCGTAAAGGTATATATATTGCACATATGTACATACATACATACAAGCGATTTCTTGCTTGAAAAACAAAAATTAGAAGAATGAGAAATTGAAATGCCGACGGCAAAACGAAATTGCCCACATTCGTACATTGCGTATGAATCATGAAAATATCATCACTAATGTTACGATGAAATGCTATATATTTAAAATGAGTTATTATAAAATAAGATCACATATTCAATTAAAAATAAATTCTGTTGGGATTCGAACCTACGCACCTCCTCCTTCGTGCTCGTCGTAACTTTTGAAGCGCTTACCACCTAGAACCACCATTTGCACTTGAATTAGTTGTCCTAATTATGGTTTGGTTATGCATGAAAGAAATATACAATGGATCGCCGATTGTTACCTCTTTCCTTGCTGCTGCTGCGCATATGTATGTTTGTGTGCTTGTTCATTATTGAAGTTATACTGCTTTTTCTTTCCTTTGTCTTTCATTTCTGCGAATTCTCAACTATTTTATGTATCCTTTTGTTGAAATACCCTGCGTTGGCCGTTGAAAAAAATTAAGGCTATACTTTACAGGATTATTTCTGTAGCTAGTCTTCATTTACATTTTTTGGAAATCGACCCGCGATGACGAGGTACATATATCGTTTTATCTGACAGCGTGAGGTTTAAGAAGTTCATTTCTAATTGTGTCTTGTGGCATATTAGAAATGATGTTTCTTCGAAAATCGTTCGCTTACAACGGATAAAACGACTTCTGAGTGGTGATTTTAATGAATAAATTCCTTTTGGTTGAAATGCTCTGCGTTGGCCGTTGAAAAGTTAAGACTATACTTCTCAGGATCATTCATTTCTTTCATTTCTTCAAAGAAACTAATGACCTTTAGAAATATGCATATTTGCATTATTTCGTTGTCACTTCCATATTCGTAGCAATAGAATTTCTATGGCATAAGTAAAGTAATGGCCGCCGATTGTCACCCCTTGCCGCTGTAGCAGCTTCGCCTACAAACATTTGTAAATATGTATGTATGTATACGTATGATCGTGAATACATATCGACGCAGATTTTTGCGAGAAGCACCAGAAAGTTAAGCAATTTATGATTTTTAGCTTTTGCCATCGTCGCGAAAGGACGACTTGTTGACGAAGGCATGCTCGGGGAGATAATAAATTATAATAAATTTATAAAATGTGAATTTAAGTTTTCTAGTTTTCTTTCATACAAAATGATATGCATTTCTTGGAATATCACTAAGAAGTATAACTTCATCCGCGCGCAGGGACTCCACGCACCTTTTTTTTTTTGTTTTAAGTTGTCAACACTTAACTACGTAAATGGCAGCAAATTTAAATCTTGCGTTAATTATGGGACACCTTTTACGCGTTCGAACTGTAACACGGAAAGATGCGAAAATTTGCACAATTATTCGTTTATAACGGCAAAAGGTCCACGGAGGTTCACATTCGATAAAATAAATTTCAAAGTTGAAAAAATTAATTTCGATAGATATTATTGTTTGTCGAAAAATTTCAAAATCTAGCAAAACAAAAATGAATCCAAAGCGTTAATCAGAAAAAAATTGGGTTAACATCACCACCACGAAGATGATCATTGTATATTATTCATGCACATACTAATGTAAATTCATAAACTCCTAAATTTTTCAACTTTTTTAAAAAAAATTTTGTTGGGCTACGCAATTACAATTCTCCACACTATGTTTTCGGTTCGTTATAATATATAACTTTATGAAACTATATTAAAATCTAACTATATATTTAGTTTTCTGGTATTGTTAACAATTTTTGATATTTATTCGAAGGATTCAATGCGGGCGAAGCCGCGGGAAATGCCATTTCATTATAAAAAATTAAATTAAAAAAATCTTGTTTTTATATTCTCAAAAAGCAGTGTAAATTTCATTGAAATCTATCGAGTCGCTGGTTTTGAGAGAAACGTATTTAAAGTTGCAGCTTCTGCTACAACAAATATCTGTTCTCAAACGCGTCAGATCGTCCGAAAACGCTTTGCTAATTATCGAATAACTCCAAAAATATTTGTCGGATTTACTTTCAATTTGCAGAGACTATTTCTAAGATATTACACTTAATTTTACTACCCCTTAAATCAATGGAACATATTTTTTAGTATTATCCGTCGTTTGCGTTCTTTCTTCATCACGGTAATGCACAATATCACTGATTTTTCGCGACCTTCTTGAAAAAAACTCAACTCAACCCCCATTTTCGCCTAATTTGCCTTCACTTTGATGGGTATCAAACTTGACAAATAAATGAGGAATTTACATTTTATGAACAAATTTACCTTACTTTTTTATCACAGTAATACGTGTGCCTTAATTGGTTTTCATGAAAATGTTCTCAATGTGTTAGTCTGGACTTGGGACGGCTTTCATATATATTCGCCAAAGGATTCAGCTCTAGTATTGAGTATTAATTTAGACATTGTTAAAATTAATAGTAGAATTTAGTGGTCTCAGCTTATTTTTAATAATTAAATAAATATTATGACACTTATAAAAAATATATATTTATCAAATATGTGTGTTACAGGCTTTGTCAAACCTTTGCAATTGGACTTTCAAACGCAGCTTGATAGATCATCGTCACCTTTAAGTAATTTGTTCAGTCACGCGCACCAGCAATTACACTTGCAACATCAGGCTTCGAATGCATTGACCAAATGTAATGAAACGTATTATGAAACAAATTATTTATTGCAACAGCATCAGCAGCAACAACAAATATATATGCCGTACCAAGCAAATTTGACAAATCCACATAATGAATATCGGCTACGACAAAGCCAACAACAAAATGACGACGAGGATATTGATAACGAAAACAAGAACACTCACTTGAATATCAGTAATAACAACAACATTAATCACAATGCCGAACTCGATGTTTGCGAAAACAAGCAATTTATTAAGATTATTAATACATCTTTACAGGAAGAACAGAATAACAAGGAAGAGCATACTTATAGGTTGGATGTAGAGTGCAATTCTACAATAAGTAACCCAACACTTGGGGAGAGCAATAACAGTAGTTTGTGTGGTGACTTTAAGCCTTCAATTATGCAATGCATGGAAGGAGACGAGCCGTTATTGCAGGAGCCAACTACACATTGTTCCTCTTCTACACATATTTGCGGTGCTACTACTAGTTGTAATAGCTTTAAGCAATATCAGCGCAAAGCTAGAACCGACGATGATGGAAACAACAACAGTAACAGCAAAAACTTCCATAATCATAGATGCATTGCATGGCAGCATCAACGTGACAAAGAGCACCACGAAAACACAATGAATATTATATCAAAAAACTATGACGACAATGATAGTTCTCAGCACACCAGCAACGCTTTTCCAGAGGATGTGTCAATGCTACCCGCAACTGAAGATGTCCCGTGTTTCGTGTCCCGCATACATAATCGCAATAATGACAAAATATGCAGCACAACACAAGCTCAACAAAATACACTAACTTTACATTCACAGCAAATGCAGCGCAGTACCGAATGTATGCGGCCTTCGTCGGCGCCTTCGTCCATTGATGAACACCACAATGGCAATGAAAGCCAGAATTCGACTGCTAATGAATTGGATGAATTCACAACTTGGGTGAATCCTGTGGACCAAGGCAACAATATAACTGATGATATACATGGTGATTTTATTGAAATCCAGTGCTCATTGTACATATGAATATATGTTGTTTATTTAAACTTTTTTTATATTTTCATAAGTACAGATGATGTTACCTACAAATGTATGTGTGTTTTTTTTGTTTTCGCAGCATATATGCATTACCAAAAGCGCGTCGCGTATGCAAGAAGTGGAAGTCCCAGTCGAAGTAGATGTAGCAGTAATAGCAATCAAAATAGCAGCACTGACAATTGCAGTGAAATTCGTGATAATATCAAACATTATACTTGTCCCAATGATAGTGCTGGCACGCATGTGGGCGACGTCGTAGCTACGCCATCTTCGCCGACTGTCAATGTACAACACCATAGGTTGCAGTCAGGGCAAAAGTTGGAAACAAGACAGGCATCTACCATACATAATATGGCTGATTCAAAAGTACACCGTGGCATATCGCCGTTATTACGGCTGGATCAGCAAACGCAGGAACAGTTGCAGCAACAAGAACATGCAACACAAAAGGTAGCAGCACGTGACCCTTTGTTAACATTGCCGCCGCCACCACTAGCATTGTCGCCAGTAACGACTCTGTCGCCTACAGTAGCTGCTTCAAAGGTCATACCATCGACTATGCATGCAGCAGCAGCAGTAGCAGCGGCTGCATCGCATACGCAAGCACCACATCATAATGCAGCAGCAGCTGTAGCAGTGGCAGCTGCCGCAGCAGCTGCTGCAGCAGCCGCAAACAGTCGCTGCATACGTGGTGCACAGATGACGCCAAATTTTGGTGGCCTGTTGGATGCAGTAAGTGGTTGCAATGGCGGCAGCAACGAAACTCATTGCATCAATTACGATGACACAAACGCCACAGAGGCAAGCCAGGACACAAACGTCAATAGCAACAAGCACACCAATAGCCCAAAAAAGTACTACCATCCGCTATATGCACACGGAATATGCCGTTGGCCGGGCTGTGAGCTAGCGCTTAATGACTTCGTCTCCTTCGTAAAGTAAGTGAAAGTTTAAAAGTAATAGTGCAGTTACTCGTATAAACATCATACTTTAAAATAGTTGGACGAATGTTCAGATAAAATTGTATATATAATATAATGCAGGCAGTGGTTTTAAAACCATTGAGATTTACGATATGTTTTGCATATCATGTAAATTATTGGATTAATTAAAAACTAATATACTAATATATATAAGTATTTTTAACACAACTTCATATAAACTACAACCCTGAGAAATATTTTCAAATTTGTTTCAATTTCATAGAACAATAATGCAACCTAACTTCACACGTAAGAAACAACATAACACATGGTCGTGCCGTTGAATGCTTTATGATGCTATGACTTATTTTTTGTATTTTATGTTATTTAAAGTCAATAAAATTAAAGCTTTTAGGGTCCATTATATTTATTCAAACGTGCAATATATAAAATAAATCAGGAAGCACGAAAGTATTTGTGTAAACAAATAATAAAACGGAGTTTTGTGCTGATTCATACAGTTGCAGTTCCTCTTATGCCGAACTCTGTCTTAAAGTGTCATTCGTAAAATGCATACCTTATAAAGAGCAAGTGGACAGGCTTGAGTCAAAATGAGATAAGTTACTCAGAGGTGTTAAAAATTTAAAACGAAAAACAAAAACAGAGTGACGAACGCTGATAGAATGCATTTGGCATCTATAACCGATAAATCAGTCATTTCGTAAATAAATTGTAAATTTACATATCAGTTTTGTTTTTCTATTGATTACTGTCTGTTCATTCGTCCGCGCATCTGTATGAAAAATAGAAAAAACGTAAACCTCGGTTGTACCAAAGCTATAATACCATTCACAGGTGCGTTTCTTAAAGCATAAAAAGATATAAAAACGTCTTTATCTTGATTTTAATTCGGTCAATTTGTATGTCAGCTATATACTATAGTGGTCCAATCAGAATAATTTGTTGGGAGATTTTACCGTTGTCTTGGAAAATTTCGTGAAGATATATTATCAATTAAGAAAGTGTTCCACAAAATGCTATATTGATCCGATTACGGGTTTTTCGACAAATGAGCATCTCCTTAGAAAGAAAAGAAAGTTTCAGATCGATATCTCAAAAACGAAGGTATAGTTCACTATATACAGGCAGACAGACATATATAACTAATTCGACTCAGCTGGTCACGCTGATCATTTATATGTTGTGTAAGATCGATACCCATGCCGATGTCGATAAACCGGCCTGTAGACAAAGAATCGGCCAATGCAAATGCCGATGCCAATTTAATAAAAAGTAATAATATTTCCTTAATGAAGAAATGTATTTAGTAACTACTATAACAAAAGAAAAGCTTAAACAAATAACATCACAATATAAACAAGCAATCAAGGTTCACTTACTATACTTATACATAAATATGTATATATTAAAATTGTTAGTATTAAAATACATTGCCCCATATTATTATTATTTTTTATATAAAATAAATATTTTAGTCGAATTTACATTTAATCATAGCAGTTGCTTCTGCAGACTGGATACATACATATAGTATGTCTATATTTTCAATACATTCGTTAATACAAGCATACATTTGACAATAATATTAAATTTTATATACTTATTTAACATACACAAAAAATTTATTATAGTTCCTATGTCAATACGAAGGTGCCGACCATTTAACTGCTGTGGGAAAAAATAGTAAGGCTTTTTAATTTAAATTTCGCGCGAAACCCATTCGGTGAAATCTTTTTTTTTCTAAGTTGGTATGATTGTCAGTGACATTCGTGCCAAATGTCATATCAAAATAATTATACATAATAATTAGTGTCAGTAACCGTTTGTCTTTCTGAAGTACATAAAATGCATTCGGCCATTATTACGATGAGTGAAATTATTCAACAAGAAAGTTAAATTAAAATTTGTGTGCGGAATCAAATCTCTAGTGCCGAAACATTCAGATAGTTTGAAAAGACCTTCGGTGATTGTTTGTCGCGAGCAAGTGTTTTTGATTGGTACAAATTATTCAAAGAGGGTCGAGAATGCGTTGACGGTAATCAACATCAACTGATGATCAACACGTCAATAAAATTAAGGAATTGGTGCTTGAGAATCGACGATTAACAGTCATCTTACTGGCATCGTTGGAATGTCGGAAGAATCAATGAAAAATATTTTGAATTATTTGGGCTTTCACTAGCACTATTGGTTTCAAAATCACTCAATTTTTTCGAGAAATAACGTGGCGTTAACATCTGTGATAAAAATTCCGATATAATGATTCCGAAAGTTTTATTCGATTATCGTGGTGTGGTGCCGAAATAATGGGCCTACAACTCTTGGTTTTTGCACCACGTTTATGCACTGTCGCATACTGAATTGATTCTTGAGAGTTTTTCGCCAAATTATCAACCAGTATCGTGTCGCAACCACCGTATTCGTCTGATGTGGCTCCGTGTGACTTCTGGCTTTCAGCAAACTCAAACGACTGCTCCGGGGAAACCGTTTTGAGTCATTTGAAAACATTAAGCGTGAATCGCGCGAAAGCTATTCCGAAAATTGACTTTAACAACTGTCTCGAGAATTCAAAAAAGGATTTCACAAATGTATTTGCACCAAGGGGGATTACTTTTCTTACTATTTTTTGCTCATAGTGGTACTTATGTACATACATACATATGTATCTATGATGAAGCCTGCGTACACGCTTATACTTATCTAATTATCGTTTGTTAAAAAATATACTCTACTTTCGGGCTTCTTCTGTAAGATATCCAGATTCAAAGAGCCTTGGAAGCCCTGTTACTAGAACTACTGCGATAAGAAACTAAGCAGAAGATAGCACATTGATAGGAGAAATTGAATTTCGAAATTCTTGTCCTTGTTTTATAAAGGCAGATTTCTGTAAAATCCGCCAACGTACAATTACCTTAAGGATGTGCTGCACAGTGAAGGCTCAAATCACCTTCAAGCCGACATCCTATTAAATGTTAAGAAGAATTCGGAAGAATAATAACTTTTTTTGAGTTGTGTACCTTGTGAATTTTTCTAATGGATTATATATTTGTCTGCATCTTTTCTTTTGTTTATATTTTATAGTCGGTAATTAAATCACTTTAACTTTCATAAAACTATAAACTTTCTAGCCTTTAATGAATATCAAAAAATTTCATTTTATAAAAATTAAATAAATATACTTTTCGAACAAGTTATTTTTATTGGTACCTTGTACGCAAGCTATTTTTGGCGAGTTCGAGTTCTTTTCCTTAGTGGTCAAAATAATTAATTGAATATTCCGAAGTAAAAAATGAACCGTATACACGTTTTCTCCAAGCAAATTGCTTAAATTTTAAACTTTAGAGGAATTAAGTAGCGGCCCAAAATAGTCAACAATAGTATTTGTGTATTTATAAAATAAATAAATTCTGGATCACTACGTAGATAAATAACTAAAATTTTTCAAAAATCATTAAACATTACAAAATAATGCTATATAAGTAAATAATTAAATTTATAATTTAATAATTAAAATTATAACAAATAAACAATATATCTCATTATAAAATATCATGATTTTAAAAAACTTTTAGTTGCATGGAATTCAATACCAATTGTGTCGTTCTTTGAAATTTTGTTAGTGACTTTTAACATCTTTATTTTTAACATCACGTCTTTGTTTTGATGTCTGCTGCTCTAAAGTTCTTAATTTTCTTAATCAGGGAGAGAGAATAATAGAGAAACGAGACTCTCGTATCAAGTTATCATTGTGTCAGAGTCTTACCAGGGATAAAGGGATGCCCAACTTATTCCAGTGTGAGAGCTGCTCAAAATAAGCGTTTTTATATAATTTTCCATTGTAACCAGATCGGACAACTTTTTAAATATTTTTTTATGATTTTATTTATATCATCAAAGATATCATTAATTATGATAACAATATAATGGAATAGTTAAATCGGCAATTTACATTTTTTGTTGACTTCCTAAATCACTTAAGGAATAGTACATACTTAAATACGTATGATGTGACAACATAGTAGTAAAAAATGTATTCACAGTCTATGCAACTGTGTCGTACATGTATCATTACACATACATATGCTTCCTGTTATAGCGTATAACAGTACAGGAGTCGAGCAGAAGAAAGCTCGTCTTACGCCCTGTATCTAATCATATGGTAATGTTTTGTTCAACATTATTCATCGAATGCAATTGCAAAATCGGCGGCTAAAACCTACATAGTGGTACATGTAAGAAAACACAGACTTGATCGTTCCTTTTAAATATTGCATTGTTCTATGGAATGCTTCAGAAATATTTGTGAGCTATTATGCACTCATCTCAAATTATGATTCAACTTTTTCTTGTTAAATAACTATCAGTATAATTCATATATACTCGTGGCGACGCAAACCTTATCTCTTTTCTTGCAGTATTGCAATTTCCGCGATTTAACTTACCAAACCTTTCTTGGTTGTAGTTAAAGCGAGAGATGTTTTCACTGGAAATTGAATTGCAAGATTACTTGGGATCATCGGAGTCCTGGGTATATGAGCTAGTTGACCAGCCGGTTGGGCCGGTGATAATGATTGCTACAATTAAATTGTCCTTCAATTGTTTAATAAGCAGCCTCGTCCCGTTGCACATGCTTGGTGGACTTAAATTCCACAAAAGCGTAATTGGAATTCCAATTTTTAAAGCCAGCTCATGTGGTGGCAGTCCAGAAGGTTTTATTGAATTCAAAAACTCATGGGGATAATGGACTGTGTCTTCGATATTAGTCACGGTGTCTATCGATTTGTAATTTTTTATTTCCCCGGAAACTTTTGGAATAATAAGATATTTTCGTTTATTTCGTTGACACTATCATTCCTGGGTGACACTATTGCCCTAGAACCCAACCAATGAAATACTTTTTAAACTTTCGTGCAAATTCAAATGTCAGGGTATACTGCATCTATTAAAATTTCTAAACTATGGACTATTTGGTCTACAGACTCATCCAGAAAAATATTACAATTACTGCTTAAATTTTGAGTGGTAAAAATTCCTTCCCCAGTTTTAAGCAGTTGCTGTGGAAAATCACCACCAGTGATTCCATGAAAATGAGCTCTCATATTCGCCCGTAATTTTATATTTTCAATCCAAGCCCATAAGGGCGACGTGCTTTGATGATATCTGCTCGCGTACGTCTGTTAATCACAGGAAGAGTCTGTCGGAAATCTACAGCAAATACAAAAGTTATCCCGCCCATGAGAGCATGCGATAGTTAACCAAGAGGGCCATTTTTGCGGATAGAAGATATTGATTGTTGTTAAATGGATAACGGAAGTTTAAAAGATGAAAGAATAGCTTTTCCATTCTTTAGAAGAGTTGCAGCAATTCCTGACGAAGCAACTGCTATTGCTATCTTCCCTGATTGTCTTATTTTAGCAAGTATTAAATTTGCAAAAACGTCTTGCCAGTGCCCTGGCACATGTTGCAGTTTTTGTTATTATTCACGCTATAACTCGCCCTTATCAGTGAGTTGCAGCTTAGCTCAATGTGAAATAACATTCTCTGTTATAAAAGTAATGAACTTTTTTTTTATTTACGCTCGGTTAAAAATGAACATTTTCAGCTGTAGCGAACAGACAAAAACCCAACTTATTTTTATATATAAGATAGGATATAATAGGTACTCAATAAATGAGTAGTTCGTGAGAAAATTATTTTAATTTTTATACTATTTGAAACTATGAAAATTATTGTTTTCCTATATTTAAATAAGAATCTTTATTTTGTATTCTATTTTTTTTTTTAATTTCGATTAATTTCGAGTAATTTTTGCGTTGATTTTTTTATATGATAAATTAATAAATAAATAATAAATTGTTTATATGCAGTTAAACCACCTTTGGCCGCTTTAACTACTGTGCTGGCATTGATTGAGGTTTTAGATTTAGTCCGATGACACGGTGCGGAGAAGTCCTGGAAGATGACCTCAGAAGTAAGCCCATATTGTTCTTCTACGACGGGCACGATAAAATGGGATGCAACTCTCCATACTTCTGAGCGTTCATCATTCCATCAATAAAAAGGAGCTCGGATATAAAAAGAAAAGCACGCCTAGACCAAGACTCGTCACACAATTTTCGGCGAAACGTTCCCCCGGAAATCGGCAAACCTACGGTAAATGGTTGTTGCAGTGCAAACTAAATCTGCTTTCATCCGACCATATTACCGCTTTCCACTGCTCCAAGGATCAATTACGGTACGCTTTCGGGCAATTAAAAAGGAGAAAGCGTCATTTTCTTGGTTAAAAATGGTTTAGCCGCTGGTTTCCGCGCATTCAAACCATACTCCTACAACCTCCTACGTTTTCTTCTCGCACTTATTGCCACATTGTATTGCTCCTCTAAGTCCCGTTTTACCTCTGAAGAGTTTATAAAGCGATCTTTTAAACATAATCTTATGATAACGCCATCTGTTTGAGGAGATGTCTTCCTCCTAGAACCAACTCTACTGTCACGCTCCAAACGATGGTCCTGATTCATTTTTTAATAAATAGATTATTGTGTAGATGGCTACATTCTTTTTT
Source organism: Bactrocera tryoni (assembly GCF_016617805.1). Classification (NCBI taxonomy): domain Eukaryota; kingdom Metazoa; phylum Arthropoda; class Insecta; order Diptera; family Tephritidae; genus Bactrocera; species Bactrocera tryoni. Next base: position 19,239,081 of record NW_024395824.1, on the reverse strand, counting down.
TTCTCGCTATTTCGCGTACCGACATTCCTTCCTTCTTTAACGTAAAAATAATCAATTTTCTATAACGGATTAATTACTCATATTTAGCGCACATTTTGAAAGACGTTCTACAAGGTGCCATCTGTATGCCGACTGGTGCGTTAGAATCATCTACCATCTATCTATCGATTGTCCAGTGAGAATTTCATGAGATTTCATTGATTAGAAGTGAAGTTATTGCGTTTTAAGTGTCAGTATGTTTGTGTTATCGGTGCGAAAATGAGCTTCAAAAAAAGAGCCAACATTAAATTTTGTTTTAAAATTGGTAAAACTTTTACCGAAACGTTTCAATTGAAACAAGTTTATGGCGATGACTGCCCATCCCGTAGCAGAGTGCACGAGTGGCTTCAACGTTTTCAAAGTGGTTGTGAGGACATAAATGTCGATCAACATGTGGGCCAATCAAAATCCGTGATCACCGGAAATTCCATCGAAACTGTGCGTGAATTCATCAAAAATCAGCCGAAATCATCAGTGAAATTCATGGAAATGGAATTGAACATCTCCAAGACATCGATTTATCGCATTTTGACCGAACATTTGGGCTTACGAAAGGTGTGTGCACGGTTTGTTCCGCACAAATTGACTGACGACCAAAAATTGCTCAGAATCCAGTATTCGAAGGACATCATTAAAGAAGTCAAAAAGGACAAAAAACCACATTTTAACCATTAACCACTCCCCGTATTTAACTGATATGGCACCGTGCGACTTCTTCCTTTCCGGAAAAATGCATTTGCCCATGAAAGGAAAACGTTATGCAGACGTAGAGGCCATTCAAAAAGCTGCACCGGCATACTGGCGGCCATACCGGCCAACGAGCTAAAAAACTCGTTCGACATGCTTTTGGACCGTGCAAAAAGCTGTATTGAAGCAGAAGGAGACTACTTTGAATAAAATACATTGATTTTGTCGAAAAAAATATTTGTTCTGTTTTTTTTAAGTTCTGTTTATTTTGGAATGCACCTTGTACTTAATGTACGATTTCCCTCAAACTATTCAAATATATTTGTCAACCTTCCACACTTCAATAATCAAATAACGGTTCTTGCACAGATCAAAACAAAAATTTATTCAATTTTCAGCATAACCGTTACAATTACAGCTAAACTGCATTATTCATAAGAAAATTCACTGGTAAGGTTTGCGAAGCCACGAGTGTGAGGACACTATATACATTCCTATATGGAAATGTGTTAATTTAATTTGTAAACAACATGATCGCATATTGCATGGAGTATAATATAATTTTTTTTTTAATTTGTTGCTTTTTGAATAATATCTAATGTTGCTAAAGAACTGCGTTTTATTAAATAATACGTTATTAAAAAAGGTCACACCTTTATATCATTTATGGATATTATAACATAACGTAAGTACCATATGATACATAAGCGGGATTCTATTAAGTGTCATTCCCTCTTAAATATCACAAAATATGCATCTTTGATTGTGACATTTAACTAGGATTGACTGTCTAACTGAAATTTCTCTTGGTAATTTGACGGTCAAACTCCTTAAATCACTCCTGAATACGAAGAAAGATATCAAAAAAAGGAATTATTATCGCAATATGTTCACACTATAAAACGTCATAACAATAATCTTTTTTCGTAAATACTTGATGACATGATGATGCCAATATTATGCATTTACAAGTAATTATACTAGTTGGTGTTTTTTCAATAGACCTTACAAGCGGTCCGCTCGATCCGTAACATTGTTAATTCAGAGTTTGCGAAGTTTCACTTCCATAATAATTTAATTAAATCGTGTATTTCAAATGTAACATTTTGTTTATAACACAATATTAATATCTCGGAGCATCGGGTAGGTATTTTGATTTTTTCGAATATGTTGGATAAATATTAGATATATACATATCAATGGTTCCACACATATATTTGCTTACAATCTTAATTTATGTAAACTTATAATATGCTGATTAGTTATTCAAATAAAAACAAGACAAAAGGTCGAATATTTTGGTATATGTCATTTTACTAACAACTTCACCCACATTAAACAAGTCTTCAGACATACTGTTTAATAGTGGTTAGACTCTTACGCAATGTTTTAAAATCCGATCTCTGCAAGGAGCTCAACACCCACCCCAATTAAATACCCAGCGACCATATTTCTGAACTGCACGAAGGAAGGAATGGATCTTAATATCACAGTCGATGGCATTAAAACCCCGACTGCCAATAATCCTAAGATTTTAGGTGTTACACTTGACAGCCTGTGCTCCTGCCCTCCACATACCAACGCGATTATTGGCAAAGCACAGAGTCGCACCACAGTCCTTATAATATGCTTCCTAATGTTTCCCATCGAACACCTGCATGCTTCCGGGTAAGGAATACAAATGCTTCTCTCCAAGCAGTTTCCGCTCGGATATTTTTGCAGAAATCGTCAATGTCAACGTCATTGAACAATACCCTGATCAGTCTGTAGACTAAGCCAATATCATGTTCACCGACTGTCTCTCAGTAAATAGCACACGAAGAGCTATAGTTGCCCTTAAAATTTAGAGTGACCGTTGCTCAACTACGTTCTGTATATTGTAGAAGGTTAAAGTACCTATCCTGAATTGACCTGGACAAACCAAATACATATATATATATATATAATATATTAGGGTGAGTCAAAAAATTTTTTTTTTAGACACCTCTAAGAAAGCCTCTCCAAACATGAGTTTTTAATTATAACGGGAAGGTCCTCCTACATGCAATTTTCTATTTTTTCTTATTATCAGATAGAAAAACTTATATCTCGCTTCCAACTACTTGAAAAAATATCTTGTTCCTTAGATTTTGTAGGAAATTGAATGCTCTACAAAAATGGTCTATTATGATTTTTTCGTAAACCCAAACGTTTAAAAGATATTAACAGTTCAAGTTTGATTATTTTTGGCAAAATTTTTTATTTCTTATGAATTTTATAACTCAATAAAAAAAATTATTATGAATGATGAAACTTATAGGCTTTCTTAGAGGTGTCTAGGCAACTTCATAGGATCATGATCATGTCCTGTTTGTTATATACCGGCACTGTGTGCGGAAATTTTTTTTTTGCAATACTGGAACTGCAATCTAATCAATTTTTTTATCGTATCACGGAGGATATTGAGGTTGAGGCAGAAGGGAAATAAGAAGTGATTCTATAAGAGGGCGTTACTTCTAGCTATGAACTACTTCATGTGTTCTCTTATATAAATAACTCAAAATGGTCAAAATTACTTCAAGAGGGCCAAACGATCAAACAGATTACGTTTTTACGTATCGGATCATTGCCACGTTCACATAAGCGCAAAGTTCCGAAATATGGCAATAAAATATAAGACCATAATTTGGTACAACAAATTACATTTGGCAGGGCATCTTGTAATATTTAAAAGGAGGCACGGTTCCACCCACTAATAGGTTTAATGTTTATATCTTACTAAATCTATATCAACCAAATTCACTCAGCACTTACTTCGGCAGTGTGAAGAAGGGGAAAACTGATTATAATTTCATGCACTCTCCATTCAACGGAAAGCTTGAAAGTGTGATAACTCACTAATAAAACATGTCGGAAGCTTTAAGATGCTACGGAAAGCTTAAGAGTAACCGTTATCAAAATTGGATGCTGAGCACTTCTCTGTTTTTGCACAGAGGTGGGTGCGTATTTTGGCTGCAACAAAATAGTGGTCCGAGGCAATGTTAGAACATCGGATCGTACACACGATTAAACTACTGGTGACGTGTCTTCCGTCTATCACAACTAGGTCGATATGGTTTGTGTCTTTTCGATTCGTAAACAGCCAGGTAGCTTGGAGAATTTTCCTATACTGGAATCTTGTACTACAGATAACAATATTTCATATCGCGGCGAAGTCGTTTAGCCTCAACACATTTGGGGATGTTTCATCATGGAGGGTAAATTTACCAACCTGGTGCCAAAGATACCTTCGTTGCCTACCCTGGCGTTAAGGTCGCCAAGCACGATTATGATACTATGGCGGAAGCAGCTTTTATAGAGCGCTCCAAGCGCTCATAGAATACAACTTTGGTCCCAACGTTCTTCTCTTCCATTGGAGCTTGGGCGCAAATCAGCGATATGTTGAAGAACTTCGCTTTGATGCGGATTATAACTAGACGTTCATCCACCGGTGTGGATGCCAAAATTCAGCGATTGAGTCTCTCTCCCACCACGAACCCCACATCGAAGTTGCACTCCTTTATATAGCTACTGTAGTAAATGTCTCAAGGACCTATTCGTCTCAGTCCTTGTCCCATTCATCACACTTATTGGACGAGTGATGATGTCAGCCTTTACTCTTACGAGAACATCAGCAAACTTGGCAGCGGTACTTTCCCAATTAAGAGAGCTGTGCATTCCCTTAAATCGTAATCCTTAAAGCATTTGCAGTGGTCATCGTCAAAACTGGAGTCTCTCATCCAAGGCTGTTTTCTTCCTTTCGTGGGGGTGTTTTTACATGGCGGGTCTCAAACCCAGCGGACAAGCCTGATGTTTTACTTTAGCTGGCCTTTGAGTATGTATACTTGAGTAATGCCAAACCGTAATAAGATTGGACCTGGCCTTCTGTAATTTTCTGTCACAAGCCATGTCTAGGTTCCTGCTCGGACATTCTTGAAACTCTCAACATGCTTTGCGAAAAAATATATATATTTATTTGGGAAACTTGACATAAGAAAAAAATTGCCTGACCCGAGGAAAATTATTTATAAAAGCATGCGAAAATTTACAAAAAAGGAAAAGTTTATTTATTTATATAATAACTTTTTTTTAATAGATTAAGGTAAGTATTTTAAATGGTCCAATTAGGGTAAGAATTCTTAAATTAGGTTACACTTTAAAATATATTATAATATAATTGTTAAGTAATAACGCGAAGGGTTCGGTTATAAAAATTGTACTCAGCTCTGGTTGCCCAGAGCTCCTTTATTTATAAAATTCCTTATCCTAATTCATGTATGCACCACATGCAGAGTGCATACACATATCTTAATACTAATCTACTGTACATACGGAAGTATGTACATATATCTTAAGCATAAATGTTCCTAACGGCATACATACGTTTTTCTTATCCTTTAATAGTTTAGCAGGCTTATCTTCGCCAGTGTTGAGGCAGTACAAAGTAAATACATAAACAAACGCATAGAGATACATACATACATTTATATATGAGGCACGTATGCATTTATATGCAATACGTATGCACTCAACAATTAACAAACAAAGATATTTGCTTAAGATAGCATATTGACTTAGGATATGTATTTAGGTAATTGAATACAAATGTGCATGTGCACTTGAAAACAACCCCATACCATGTAGCATTGCAATGGGTATTTGTACATACATATTTATATTTAGGACTATGTTTTTATATTTTAGCGATAATGCATATAAATACTTGAAATATGATATCTGTTTCTACACAGATTTACAAAAATATCTCATTTACAATTGTAGCCGTTAAGAACTGTTCAGAAATCTGAACAATAATAATAAATGTTTAACACTTTCAAACATTTTTCTTCGGATGATTTTGAACGTAAATATAGATTTAATACAAGTAATAATATTTGTACTCTTATACTATGTCCGGACCGACATTGAAAACATTTTTTAAACACATTTGTATGTTGCGGAATCTAAGTCGTTCAGACCGACAATGTGTGTTTTCGATGAGTTTTCCCTAACACTATCAACAGCGACATTCTCTTGCTCTTGCAAGATTGCACAATGACACAAAATGCAAAAATCCTATACCGAAATATGCAAGGCCAAGAGAGCACCCGTAGCAGAATCTGGTGGTAAACGTGGGTTTTGGTCTGACATATTTATAGCCATTGCAAATAATTTTCTGCGTGTGTTTGTTGTTGTGCCGTTGCACCAAGAGGAAAATTCTGCAATTTCTGCACCGTGCAAGGTTTTGAAAGAGCAAGAGAATCAAGAAAAAATATCAAGTGACAATTTAGGGCCGGCAAAATATGTCTTCCAAAAACATCGATTAAACTAGAGCAGGCACCGATTATAATGAGTGGAATGTAAGTTTTCAAGTAGCTTTCAGCGAAAACTGTGTTTTCGTTTGACAGATTTTACAAGGACGAAAACACAAGTTTTCGTGCGAAAACCAGTTTTTCTTACGAAGACATGTTTTCGTTGTCGGTCCGAACATATTATTACAAAATTTTGCTACAAGTATAATAGTTTCGTTCACCTAACCTTTTGCATATATGTTGATCCTCTGGTGAATGTCTGTCCATCCGTGCTAGCTGTAACTTGAGTAAAAATTAAGATATTGTAATTGATACTCGTTTTCCTTGATAAAAAAATAGGATCACTGCCACGTCCTTTAAATCGAAATCAAATCGTCATTAATCGAAGACACATAAAATGCCCTAACTAACCCGAAAATTAAGATACACAACTGTTATTTAATACAACGAAACGCAACAGTGGCGTAGCTACAACTTCGGGCGCCCGGGGCGAAGGATGTTCTGCGGCCATCCTTTATCTACCTACCTACAAGTTTCTTGAGGTGGTTCGAACAAGAGTGTATTTTTACAAAATATCTGCGATATTAAGTATATAAAATTTAGGAAGGCCACGCAAATTCTAAAGTTCCAAAATTCTGACAATACGGTTTTTGAGGAAATTGATAGTAAATTTACAAGACATCTTATTAAAAGTCATAAAAAAAACCCATTTTCGCCCTATATCTTGTACACTTTTGACACAATTTGCAGGAATTTTTGCCCGAATTGGAGTTTTAAAAAACAGCGAAGATCGTTTTGCCGCCCCCAAAAGATTTTGCGCCCGGGGCGAAAAACCACGCCTACTTCTCATATAACACAATTTTAATTTACACTTGATTCATTTTTTTTAGTATACATATCAAGAACCAATCAATATATGCAGATAAACCTTTGTACAAATATTGTGTTTGCTGTGTGCCACTTCATGAATAAAAATAGTCTAAATGAAACTATAACTATTCAAGCTGACTTTTTGCCGAAAATATAGTTCAGTGTGTGGAATGTATAATTGAAATTAGTAGAGAATCATTTCCTGCTAATGGTATGTCTGTATGTCAAAATTGAGTTGAATCAGGTCAATTTTTTCCTTAGTCTCCATATACCTAATGGAACAATTTCCAAACTTCCGGCTGACTTTATACCCCATATATCGGACATTATGTTAATCATCTTGATTGTATGACGTATTTTTCTCTTATCGAAGCATATCTGTGCCCAAATCGGATAAAATCGGGTGAAAAATTGCCGTAGCTCCTACATAGTATATAACTAATATCAGGACTTTCAAACATCTCAATACATTAAATTTAGCCTCTTAGGTTAAGATTATGTCAGATATTTCTCATTTCAGGATGATTTTACTTAATATAGTTTTTGCTGACGGGAAGTAAAATACAGTTATTAGACTAAATGACATATATCATAACTTAATACAATACAAAATTTGATTGTAATTCATTCACGATTTCGTCAAATAATGAATTGTGAATGCTTTCGCAATATTTTTGATCCTTTCAAGATGCAACAGTTTGAAATATCGGTTACATCCAAACTCAGTCCTTTTTTACTTGCTTTTATTTAGTTTTAATAATTAAAAGCCAAAATTAATGAATTTTAATTAAATATTTCTTATTTTTTCTGAACTTTTATGACGACACGAACCAGAAAGGTAACGGTAACAAGTAATAAAAGGCGAAAGTTCAAGTGAATCCGAATATTTAATACTCTTGTTATTTGCACGATTTAAATATTTTCTGGTATGTATTCTAAAATTAATACGAATGGATTTAAAATTCATTGTTCGATGAAAACGTGAATGATGAACTTTGTTCCATCACTATATATTGCTTAGTGTGCGTGATATTTATACTTAAATCCACCTAATTCAAATTAGATACATTTAGGTATGTACGTGTACTTAACCAAAGAGGTTAAATTGAATGCCCAGGATCGGAAATCATTACACTAAAGATATACGATGTAGAGAAAGGACAAATTTTCTTCCTATTCCGCGATAAACCGCATCCTAGTTAAGAAAAACACTTCATTAAAAAAGCACGCACTTTGATTATAAACAGGTTGAAGTCAGACGGAAAGTCGGACCATATCTCGTATATTTGGACTAGGGAAGGATTTCGACGGGTTCCAGCAACTTTTATCATTACTCAAGTTTACTCTAGCAGTATCAGTTTCCAAATAATTTTATGAAGATAACTCACATACTGACGTAAGTATTATTACTCGATTTTATTCATTTTTATACTACCGGAGGGGATAAAAAACATTTGTTCTCAGCAAATTTTGTCGGCTTTAGTAGTTTGAGAGATATGTACATTAAACCTATAAGAATTCGGGACCACACCCGCTTTTTCACAATTTTGAGAACAAAATATGTTCCTCCTCCATTCAATTAATTTTTTTTGTTAAAAGTCTAACAATAAGAAATGAAAACAAGCTTAATATTGTGGCTGAGTCTCTTTCCAAATACGTTCTTTTCTAGCTCCTTAGAAGGGTGGTAGATATCTTGTTTTGAAGCGAGCCTGATTACATGATTATAGCAAGATATCCGCTAATGATTATTAATATATCTGGAGTTTAAGCTGGTATTGCTTTCTATACCAATGTGTAAATGTTTTCATTTCGAATGTACCACGGTTATGTCAATGTTAGTTGCACAGGTCGTACCCCTCAGTTGAATACCATATATCCGAATTGGCTTTATAAGCGCTCTGTATGGTATCTCGTTGCCAAGGCTATATTTAGAGTTTTTATTTAAATTTCCTGCTCTTCTCTTCAAGGTAGTTATTTTGCTTGATATACATATGTTTTTTTCTCAGTAAACACTTAGATAAAGACTTCATTTTCATGTGGTACTAAGATATTATAAATTTTAACAGGGTGACAAATTTTTGGTCTTGGTGAAAATGAACATATGTAAACAGGCTTACACTTTTGTTCATTTATATTTATTGGTTTAATATAATATAATAAGCCGTCGTGTGTCTGAGCTATTTGAGAGCTGGAGTGTTTTCGTCCATTCGGACAACATGACCTAGGCAGCGTAGCTGCTGTTATTTTATTCGCTGAATTGTGTCAATGTCGTCATATATATCATACAGCTCATCGTTCCATCCACTTCAAAGTTATGACTGTCAACAGCAACGTGAGAGCCAAGTCGCGAGTGCGACGACTGTTTGTTTGATGACTGGAGATATTTCGTCTTGCCCTCGTTCACTGCCAGACTCATCTGCTTTGCTTCCTTGTCCAGTCTGGAGAAAGCAGAACTAACGACGCGGTATCAGTATTAGCGGCATATGCCAGCAGCTGTACACTCTTAAAAAAGATTGTACCTGCTCAATTAAGTTCTGCAGCTCGAATTATTTTCTCCAGCATCAGGTTGAAGAAGTCGCACGATAGGGAGTCGTCTTGTCTGAAACCTCGTTTGCTATTGAACGGCTCGGAGAGGTCCTTCCTGATCCTGACGGAGATTTTGGTGTTGCTCAACGTCAGTTTACACAGCCGTATTAGTTTTGCGGGGATACCAAATTCAAACATCGCGGCATAAAGGCAGCTCCTTTTCGTGCTGTCGAAAGCAGCTTTGAAATCGACGAAGAGGTGGTGTGTGTTGATTCTCCTTTCACGGGTATTTTTCCAAATTTGGTGCATGGTGAATATCTGGTCGGTTGTTGATTTTCCAGGTCTAAAGCCACAATGATAAGGTCCAATCAGTTTGTTAACGGTGGTCTTTAATCTTTCACATAGTACGCTCGATAGGACCTTTTAGGCGATGTTGATTAGGCTTATCCCTCGGTAGTTGGCGAAGATTGTGGGGTCTCCCTTTTTATGGATTGGGCAAAGCACACGTAAATTCCAATCGTTGGGCATGCTTCGTCTGACCATATTTTACAAAGAAGCTGATGCATGCTCCTCATCAGTTCTTCGCCGCCGTGTTTGAATAGCTCGGCCGGCATTCCAACGGCCTTCGCTGCTTTGTTGTTCTTCAGACGAGTAATTGTTATTCGAACTTCTTTATGGTCGGGTAATGGAACGTCTGATCCATCGTCATCGATTGGGGAATCGGGTTCGCCTTCTCCTGGCGTTGTACTTTCACTGCCATTCAGCAGGCTGGAGAAGTGTTTCCTCCATAATTTGAATATGCTCTGGGCATCGGTCACTAGATCACCTTTGGGGGTTCTACAAGAGCATGCTCCGGTCTTGAAATCTTCGGTTAGCCGCCGCATTTTTTCGTAGAATTTTCGAGCATTACCCGTGTCGTTCAGCTTATCAAGCTCTTCGTACTCACGCATTTCGGCCTCTTTCTTTTTCTGTCTGCAAATGCGTCTCGCTTCCTTCTTCAACTCTCGGTATCTATTCCATCCCGCATGTGTTGTGGTCGATCGTAACGTTGCGAGGAAGCCCCTTACCCCTTCCTTACTTCTTGTTTTTATTTTTATTATTTTTTTTCTTCTTTTTGACTGCAAACATTTGGTAAAGCCTTTAGAGCATGATGGTTGTTGTTGGAACGTTCTGCCGTGTGACCAAGAAGTTGGCAATTCTTGCAACGTATTAACGAAGGAATATATTGACCTACCAAAAGTTTACACCAAGCTAATTTTACTCGGTAACTTTCAAAGTTTGAGCGTTTCGTTCATATTTTCTTTATGTTCAATATTTCTTTTTCTTTCATGAATTCCTTTTCGACTTCGTTATACTTAACGTGCAGTAGATATGGAGTGGATATAACTACTAACATGGCATATCTAGAATAGGATAAAGGGGTTTGGCCGAGTTTGTAGGTTTCATCACTTAAAATTTTGGTGTCTTCAACTTTTAAATCAGGATGCTCAGGAAAATTCTTAATTGAGTGTTGAATACGAAAAAACGATTAGCTCAGCCCCGGGTAAACAGGGGGAAAAAAAATATATCCGAGACGTTGAATGTAAATTAACTTAAAACACTCGAAAGCGACGATTTAACGGGGCAGAACATAGTATAAGAGAGTAGCGAAAATGACCATTCACAGTACGTTTCTACCTTTCAAGTGTACTTACAGTTTACACGGCCGTCTCTGGTGAGTAAGGCTGGCGAGAGACCAAAACGTGTTGCGCAAAACAAAACACGCTATAATAATTATTTATTTGTTATACTACTATATATATAGGAAGGAAAAATACGACCGTACAGACTGAACGTTTTTGACACACGATAACACTGACTGAACAAAAGGGACGCGAATAGAATAGACGAGAAACGGACACTTCACTTGAATAACGGACGTCGAGCAAAAAGGTCGAAAATATTGTAACTGTGAACAAGTAAAAAGATAAGTTGGATAAAATAAAGGTATACTGTTAATATACGGTTTGAAATATAATAAATAAAAATCAAAGAACGTGTGTTTTTCTACAAATTGGGGGCTCTTCCAATTTTCTATGCGGAGTACAGTGCGCTGTAAGAGCAAACCTGACGGCAGCATGATCTGGCACCAGATCGAGACCTCCGTGCAGTGGAGCAGCGAGAAACAACCAAATTTTGGAGGCCGTTCTATCATGCATTAAAAACAACAAGCTAGAAGCGCAGCTGAGCATGTGCACAAGTGTTAAAGTCAGCGAAACTGTTGCGCAGCAATAGCGCAGCAGAATCGGCAACAAATAGGTTGCAGTTGATTCATATTGTCGAACAAGCAGTGCAGCAGAGCTGGCAACAAACGGGTTGCTGCTGATTATATTGACGAACGAGAGAGAACAACGACAGCGCAGCAGAGTCGGCGTGAAGCGGTGAAGAAGTGTGTTTGAGACGGCAGCAAACGTTCATCGAATTAATAAAAGAAGCCAATGTTATCCGCTTGAATGCCAAAATCGTTCTACCCTTTATTCTTGATCTTCAATATAAAATGACATAACTTCTAAGCTTAAAGCTAGCGTCTCTTGTTACAGCTACTTATATGAAACGTTTTATATTTATGCTTGTGCACTAAATGATGTTAGCAGTTTTGGTGAGAGTGTTTATACAATGACTCTTAACTCCCCCCCTTTGTTGAATGAATCGTCCCGATTCAAAGATAAGTAATATTCAATTCTTTCATTTATGAATTGGAACTATCTTAATTTTTATTTCCAACTTATTTTTCCTGTTTTTGAATTTACAAATTATTATAACAGTTGACACTAGTAGTATCAAAGCTATTAAACTGTAATTTATGGGCTTAGATTTATTAGCCTCATATTTTAGTTCTGATATTTGTTTTATGTTTTCAATTTGATCAAAATGGATTTATTCCATTGTTATATCTTTATTATACAATTATACAATTTTCCCATTACTAATTTTCAAATCGAACCAAATAATTACCATTTATGATAAAGTTATTTGAATCACAATTGTGATTAATTGTTTCATTTATGGCATTGATTATATACATATGTATATACCCAGTTGTTGGACATCGTAGATGTTGTTGGGTTTTACGTTAGTAATTCGATAGGGGCCTAAAAACTTTTGTTTGAGCTTTAAACCGCTACCTAATTGTGTGCGTTTTATGACAACAATATCATTTAGTTTGTAAATATGAGCTTTTTTACGTCGCAGATTGTATGATTCTTTGTTTTCTTCTTGAATTTTAAGGTTTTTTTCCCCCGTTGTTGCGCATTTCGTCTCTATTTTGGTTGAACTGTTGCACTAATTGTTCTTCGATGAGTTCTTTAATATAAATATCTTCTTTAGACTTCATTCGGGTACCAATCATCATTGCAAACGGTGTCATATTTATTCTTCGATGATATGTGGAATTTAGTGCCTGTTGTACTCGGTCGACATAACAATACCACTTTGATGCATCTTCGATACTTAGTTTCGATAAAACTGCAATTATTGTGCTGTTTAATCTTTCAATTTTGCCGTTGGCACGTCCTGTAGTTATCTTAGCGTGTTTTATGTTCTCTGATCGACAGTATTCTTTAAATTCGTCGGACGTGAATGCTGAACCTCTATCAGAGATAATTTTAACTGGATTACCAAAATTGATACTTTACGTCATTAGCTTACTGATGACCTCTTTTGCTGATGTTGATTTGGTAGGATATAGCCAAGAAAATTTTGTAAATGCGTCGATTGCTGCAAATATATACTTATACATTTTGCTTGTAGATTCTAACGATCCTAAATGATCGACGTGGTACGTATGTAATGGAGTATCTATTTTATGTAATGGATGTAACTCGCCCTCTTGTTTTCCTCTTTTGCGATTAGAAACGATGCATTGAACGTAATTGGAAATACACTTTTGAATTTTTTCATTCAGTTTGGAAAAATAGAATTCTTTGGATATAATATCTTTAGTTTTTGCTAAAGCGAAATGCCTTTTTTCGTGGGCTCGTCGTATAATTTCTCTTTGCATGCATTTGCGTATGACCACCAACTCGTAGTCGTTTACTAATTTATATAAAATGTCACCCTTCATAAAGTAATCTTCATAACTTTTCTTTTCTTGCAAAATTTCTTTAATTAGTCGCAGTTCCTCATCTTGTGTTTGCGCATCTTTGATTTTTAAAGTAACGTCATCTATGGTAATTGTTAAAATTGGAAACTACTCAATGCATCTACGTGTTTCATACTTGAACCAGAACGGTGTTCGATAGCGTAGGCATACTCTTGCAACAACATTATCCACCTAGCTACTCTCATACATAAATCTTTTTTATACTCTCGCAACAATGTTGCTAACGAGAGTATTATAGTTTTGTTCACATAACGGTTGTTTGTAAGTCCTAAAACTAAAAGAGTCAGATATAGGGTTATATATACCAAAGTGATCAGGGCGACGAGTAGAGTCAGAAATCCGGATGTCTGTCTGTCCGTCTGTCCGTCCCGTCCGTCTGTCCGTCCGTCCGTCCGTCTGTACCGTCAAGCTGTAGCTTGAGTAAAAGTTGAGATATCATGATGAAACTTGGTACACGTATTCCTTGGCTCCATAAGAAGGTTAAGTTCGAAGATGGGCAAAATCGGCCCACTGCCACGGCCACAAAATGGCGGAAACCGAAAACCTATAAAGTGTCATAACTAAGTCATAAATAAAGATATCAAAGTGAAATTTGGCACAAAGGATCGCATTAGGGAGGGGCATATTTTGACGCAATTGTTTTGGAAAAGTGGGCGTGGCCCCGCTCCCTAATAAGTTTTTTGTACATATCTCGAAAACTACTATAGCTATGTCAAGCAAAGTCTACAAAGTCGTTTTCTTCAGGCATTTCCATATACAGTTCAAAAATGGAAGAAATCGGATAATAACCACGCCCACCTCCCATACAAAGGTTATGTTCAAAATCACTAAAAGTGCGTTAACCGACTAACAAAAAACGTCAGAAACACTAAATTTTACGGAAGAAGTGGCAGAAGGAAGCTGCACCCAGCCTTTTTTTAAAAACTGAAAATGGGTGTGGCGCCGCCCACTTATGGACCAAGAACCATATCTCAGGAGCTACTATACCGATTTCAATGAAATTCGGTATATAATATTTTCTTAACACCCTAATGACATGTACGAAATATGGGTGAAATCGGTTCACAACCACGAATTCTTCCAATATAAAGCTATTTTGAATTCCATCTGATGCCTTCTCTGTATAATACGAGTATAAACATTAGGAACCAATGATGATAGCGAAATAAAACTTTACAAAAATACGGTATTTGAAAAATATGTAAATGACGTATTATGAAATGTCGATTATCACTTTACCATGCGAGAGTATAAAATGTTCGGTGACACCCGAACTTAGCCCTTCCTTACTTGTTGTCTATTGTTTTGGCAAACGCATTACAGTCGGTTACAATGGTAAAATGTAAGCCCAATAAATAAACTTTAAACTTTTTAAGAGCCTCTATTACAGCGAGTACTTCAAGTTCGTAGCTGCAAAATTTTCGCTCAGCTTCCATGGTCTTTTTACTCATATAATACACGGGGTGCAATTGACTATCACCTGGGGATTTTTGTAATAAAACAGCGCCGTAACCATTAATGGATGCGTCTGTGTGTACTTCCGTTTCATGCGTCTGATTGTATATACTGGTTTTTGACTTAAAAGGGTTTTTAAAGTATTAAATAATTTCATTTGTTCGTCCCCCATATTAAATACAATATTTTGCTTCTTCAAATCATTCAGCGGCTTTGCAATTAATGCAAAGTTGCGTATGAACTTTCTAAAGTACTCGGCTAGGCCAAGGAAAGTATCTAACTGTTTCAACGTTTTTGGTAATGGATATTTCTTAACTGCTTCTATTTTCACACTTGATGGAGCGACTTGGTTATTTTCTATAACGTGGCTCAAAAATTCCACTCGTCTTTGTAAAAATTGGCATTTCTTTTTGTTAATTTGAAGTCCATAATCTTAGCACAAATTTAGAACCTTTTCTAATCGAATTAGCGCTTCTTTTTCGTCAGTTGCCAGAATTATAACGTCGTCGATGTAAGGAAGAGCAATTCCCTCTTTTGTAAAATCTCGAAATATAGCATTTACATACCTCTGAAAAACGCCAGGAGAGTTGCACAATCCAAATGGAACCTTGAGAAATTGATATTGACCGTTATGTTTTACAAATGATGTATACTTGCGGCTTGCATCAGACACGTCAACGTGGAAGAACCCGTTTGTTAGATCAATCGTGCTAAATATCTTGGTGAGAATCTGTCCTTAATTATTACTTTGTTTATGCGTCGGAAGTCTATACACAGCCTGGGTGTGCAATCGCGTTTTTTCACCAATACTACTGGACTGCAGAATTCAGATTCTGAAGTTTCAACAATTCCGTCTTCAAGCCATTGTTCAACTTGCCTATCAATTTTTTGGCTTTTCACTAAAAGGAAGTCTTCTAGGTGCAGAAAAAATTGGCTATCGCCTTTTAACACTATTGTCATTCTCACATTTGTTGTTTTAGTTTTATTAGGCGTATATAGTTCAATTAAATCACTGTTTTTCTGAAACTTTTTGCTTTGCAGCAGCAAGTGGGTCCACGTTTACATCTTCTTTACATTTATCAATTTTCATCAGCGCATGTTCTTCAAATATATCACACATATTTAATTTATGTACAAAAATACCACTTGAATTAATTCGCACTTCAGCTTGGGAGTATAATTCTTCACCTATAATGATGTTAACGTCTATGCTGTTTGATGGTACAACGTGAAAATTTAAATTGAAAATGTTATTGTCTATTTCTACACTTTTTTCAAAATGTCCAATCGGTTTCACTTTGTTCTCATTTGATTTTTGTCCAAATCCCACTAAATAAAAGTTTGATTCTATCAACTTCGGTTCCTTCAATAATTCGTACACTCTATATGTAACAACATTAAATTTACTGCCTGTATCAAACAAAGCTAACCACTTCTTATCTGCCATTCCTACTTTTTTCATCATTATATCTTTACTTGTTTTAACAATTTGTAAATTACGTTTGTCACTTTGTATGTTTACATTACACCCAAAACATTTTACACCTTTCTCTCTGTCTTTACAATCAATACTTGTATGGCCTTTTACACCACAATTATAACAACGAATGTCCACTTTCGCTTCAACATTATTCACTATTTTTATACTCTCGCAACAATGTTGCTAAGGAGAGTATTATAGTTTTGTTCACATAACGGTTGTTTGTAAGTCCTAAAACTAAAAGAGTCAGATATAGGGTTATATATACCAAAGTGATCAGGGTGACGAGTAGAGTCGAAATCCGGATGTCTGTCTGTCCGTCCGTCCGTCTGTCCGTCCGTCTGTCCGTCTGTCCGTCCGTCCGTCTGTCCGTCAGTCCGTCCGTGCATGCTGTAACTTGAGTAAAAATTGAGATATCATGATGAAACTTGGTATACGTATTCCTTGGCTCCATAAGAAGGTAAAATTTGAAGATGGGAAAAATCGGCCCACTGCCACGCCCACAAAATGGCGGAAACCGAAAACCTATAAAGTGTCATAACTAAGCCATAAATAAAGATATTAAAGTGAAATTTGGCACAAAGGATCGCATTAGGGAGGGGCATATTTGGACGTAAATTTTTGGAAAAGTGGGCGTGGCCCCGCCCCCAACTAAGTTTTTTGTACGCATCTCGGAAACTACTATAGCTATGTCAACTAAACTCTACAGAATCGTTTTCTTCAGACATTTCCATATACAGTTCAAAAATGGAAGAAATCGGATAATAACCACGCCCACCTCCCATACAAAGGTTATGTTGAAAATCACTAAAAGTGCGTTAACCGATTAAAAAAAAAACGTCAGAAACACTAAATTTTACGGAAGAAATTGCAGAAGGAAGCTGCACCCAGGCTTTTTTTAAAAATTGAAAATGGGCGTGGCCTCGCCCACTTATGGACCAAACACCATATCTCAGGAACTACTAGACCGATTTCAATGAAATTCGGTATATAATATTTTCTTAACACCCTGATGACATATACGAAATATAGGTGAAATCGGTTCACAACCACGCCTTCTTCCAATATAACGCTATTTTGAATTCCATCTGATGCCTTCTCTGTGTAATATATAGTACATTAGGAACCAATGATGATAGCGAATTAAAACTTTACAAAAATACGGTATTTGAAAAATATGTAAATGACGTATAATGAAATCTCGATTATCACTTTATCATGCGAGAGTATAAAATGTTCGGTGACACCCGAATTTCGTTCTTCTGAATTTATTATTTCTTTGTTAAAATCATTATTTACTTTCTTGTTCTTTTCTTTTTCTTCATCTTTTGATTTCGATCGCACCATTTCGTATATTTTCAGTTTTTGTTTAAATTCCGTCATATCATGAGCGCCGTATAAAATGCTTTTGTTTAAACTTAAATCCCTTCAACTTCAACTGGTAAATTGTCTGTTCCATCGTATTGTCGTACTGTTTCTTCTATATGGCGAAAAATCATGGCAAATCTGGACAATTGTGATGGTTGCGCTCTTCTGATTCTCGGTGTTGTTGTGCCTCTTTTTCGGTGGCATAATCGTCGTTTAAAAATGATACCAAGCAATCGTCGTTTTCTCTTTCATGAGTGCTGGTAGGTTTTCTAATTGGATTATGTTGATGATTAGTACACTTCTCCGCCAATTCGCCGCAATTTCTGCTTCTATCGTCGTTTATATTGCCTGCTGCTACCTCACCGCTGTATTCACCTTCGCAATCGTCGTCATTATCGTCTTCTTCGTTATTGTTGCAACCAAGCAAATTCTCTTTTTGTAGATTTCGAAAGATGTGCAACTGTACATTTTCCTGTTTGCAGCTCAGTTGTAGCAAGTTGCAAATGGAAATAATTTCTGCTACAGATAAATTTGATGCAATGTATGCGGACTTTTGCGCATACTCGTCGTAATTAAAACCTTCAAATTCGCGCAGCCTCTGTCTATTTCGTCAATCACCTTCGTCTTCGTAAATAAATCTATGCAATGCGCTAATGGTCTCCTTTCGCATTCGTCGTATATTTTCACGTACTTTATCAAAGCTTTGTAGATTCGCCATCTTGAAATATCCAATCACGCAATTACACACATGTGTATATTACTTTTAGGTTGAGCCCCCAAATTTGTGGGCAAGATCAATTATGTGGACAAGATTAATTATATTTAACAAATTAATAATGTGGTATATTAAACAAAACTATTGATTTCAAGAATACAAAGGTAAAACGATTCATATTAAAATTAATTGAGCTCTATCTTGCCGCAAGTCGTACACTTCTTACTCGTCTTTCTGATCTTCTTCTTCTGCCTTTTCTGTGCTGCCATATCGTTTCATTCCCACATATACATATATGATTTGGATCTAATTTAATAACACTGGTTTTATTCTTTCTTACATAATTACAGTGCATTTTTCTTTTAAAAATATTTTCAATACAATTACAGTATAATCCGAATATAACGACCTCGCTTATAGCGTCCGACCGCTTTTAGCGACGTAAACGCAACTTAAAGTTTCGTTTTAATACAAATTTTTGAAAAAAACATTGCTTAAAGCGTCACCGTTTTTAGCGACATACCGGCTTTAGCGACGTAATTTCAGGAAATTTTAAGATAAGTTTACTGGTTATAACGACGACGCATGCTTTTTTATTAAGAATGAATGTCGCCGATCAGTTGCGGAATCAATAACGGTAAAGTACGGTACACTGTATTTATGTCTTTCGCTAGTACATATGTTGATAATATGTATGTATACATAATTTGAATTGGAATAAATTTTATTTTTACTGAAAACGGTTTTTTAATAGCAAAAAAAAAAATATTCCAGCATACTACAGTTAGTATGAAAACACTAGGGGAAGCGTAAAAGCAAAAAAAAAATTCTCTAAATTCTGTTTGAACGTCGACCGGTTACAACGTCATATTTTCATCGGTCCCTTGAATGTCGTTATAACCGGATTCTACTGTATCTTCATATTGTTGTAAATCTTCATTAAATTTCGTTTTCTTATAAGTTATTTCCTTAAGCTTAGTACGCAGCTCTCAAGAAACGTAAAAACTTCATATAAAAAAACGCTTAAGAAACGGTCAAGATACTTTCCTGCGAAAAACTTACTTGTGCTAGTACGCAGCTCTCAAGAAATCTAGTACCAATTTTTGATACTTTTTTTCAGTAAAATGTGAATATGGCAAACCTTGTTTTGCGAAGAAACATCAAATCAACAATTGTTTCTTGAAGGAAATTCGAAGTAATCGTCAAATTCATCCTAAATTAGTTGAAATCATTATTATGAAGTATATTCCATTTTGAAATGTTGTATAAAACCTACCAATCATCAACAACATTTCTTAAATCTCAATGAAAATATTTATGTTACCATATATACATACACACATACATATTACGCACAAAGTTTGTTTTCTTTGTTTATTCTCTCTTGCTCTTCTAATGTAGATCATTCACA
This sequence comes from Bactrocera tryoni, assembly GCF_016617805.1. Classification (NCBI taxonomy): domain Eukaryota; kingdom Metazoa; phylum Arthropoda; class Insecta; order Diptera; family Tephritidae; genus Bactrocera; species Bactrocera tryoni. The sequence continues at coordinate 19,219,059 of NW_024395824.1, read as the reverse complement.
ATGCGTAACCAGCTGTCAAAATTACTTGCGAAATAATGTATTTTTTTTCTTGAGCAATTACTTGAGAGCTGCGTACCAACCTTTAATGGACAATATCTCGTTTTCTTTAATACAAATTTCCATTTGTCTAGCATTTGGTATTGGTTGTACATGAATTGTTTGATATATTTCTTATCCAAATTGTTCAAAATTGAACATGTTCATTGCTTCAAAATACTATACTCATATTTAGACATTTTTATATTCTTTACAAATAATGTAAGAAATATTCTAGCTATTGTAATAAGTTATACAGTCCACATATGTAAATTAGAGAAGGCAGAGGCAATACAAAACATACATAAATAAACTCATAAAAATATATGCATTTATATGCAACATACATATGTACATATAAGAGCCACGTATGCATTAATATGTAATACGCATGCACTCAAGAAATACTATAATAAACATATTTACTCAGGTTTGGGCAATTGATTACAAATGTACTTGTGCACTTGAAAGTAATCCCAAACCATGCAGCATAAACAATGTGATAACACACACACACACATGTATTGTATTGTATAGTTGAAAACAACCCCAGCAAAACTTGCGTAACCGAAACTCCAATACATTTACACAATTTTTACTTGTCACTAACACTTCCTCACAAATCTTTGAAATGAGTAAGAAGTCAATCTATTGTGTCTTTTGTTTGTTTTATATTATAAGCTCATCACTCAACAGATGTTAAGCAAAAATAAAACAAAAGAAGACAAACAAATTTTTTAGCTGTCACCGCTTATTGAAAACGATGGATGTGAAAGCGTACAGCATGATACCGTGAATTTGACGTTTGCTTGTTCGTTGTGACAAATTGAATTCGAAGAAAAAAAGAATTCGGTTACAAACGCGTCGCTTTATTATATTTAAAATAAATATTTAAACCCACGGATACTATAATTGTGTTTTTTTAACTTTTGTGAATATTTTGTGTCTTCAAGATAATATTTAAAAAAGGGTGAGTAAAACAAATACTAATTCAATATGAAAAAATATACATTTAGTGCATATATGTACATATGTATGAGCCGGAAAAAAAAGGCTTTTAATCTTAGTGCATCTCAATTTATGAAAATTTGTGAAAAATATGTAAATTATTGTAGCCCGGTCGTATTTTATTATGTTATGTTAAGTTATTTAAAATGAATTTTGATGCTGCCAAATTTTTATTTCTTAATCAGGAATGCCCGACAACTTCTTCCACTCCCGTAAAAGGTACCTACATGTAAAATCATAATTTTAGTTTTCAATTCATTTTTACGCATTTGTTATTGTAGAACAATTGACATTTAAACGGAAGAAATTCAACATTTCTGGTTGCTACAACCCAGACGCAAGCTTCTCAAAACAACAAGGAAACTATTTGGCTGTGGAAGGAAATTGTAATCCAATATATTGTTAAAATGCATAGAAGTATGTATATTTATATATTATATTTATATATTATTTATAAGAATTTATAGAAATAATTTTTATATTATTAAAAAAATGTCAAAAGATGAAGGAAATGAATTTAATGTAAATTTAAATAAAACTATTTTATTATTAAAATTAATAAAAAAATATGTTTTATAAAAAAAAAAAAATCTTTATATTTTTGAGTTTCGAACTTTAAGTTGAAGGAATGACAAGCGAGTGGTTTACCCACTAGGCTATTGTAGAATGCACCGTCACGCTTTTCTGAGAGCAGTTTTGTTGAATTATCCCAAATTTAATGAAAGTGTGAGAAAGAAGGATATAGTTTTATTACAGCAGAAAATATGTGAGCGAGAAGGTGATACAAGATCACATGTATACAAAAGTTTTGGGAGTTTTTTGATTCGCCCTTAAGAACGTGATAGGAAAAAGTGACAATTAAACCGGCACGCGTTACCGGCATGTCACTAGATAACGTGACCGTCACTGTTCTAACTGGGACCCCATGTGGTGTGCCGTACATATACATATGTTTAATTAGATAACTAAGAACTCAAAAATAGTATATAAGGTTCACAATTTAAAAATAGAATGAAAGATTTCTCACTTGACGAAAAACTGTTTGAATTCCCCCCACCAGTGGTAAGGTTGAAAAAAGGTTTTGTTGAGTTTTAAACACAAATTGAGGTAACTTTACTAGTATTACAAAAGGGTATTCGCTTCGTATTGCAGATTGCAAAAATACTATACCGAAATATACAAGAGCTCGAGAGCACCCATTGCAGAATCTAGTGATATATGAACGGCTGATTTGGTCAATTTATTGTGAATGACTATTATGCATGGCTAATGTGAATTGGCGCAGCTTCTGCATACATTTTTAACAAAAAAAAAACTGTAACAAATCTTTATAATTTAAATAGAAATTATAAAATCTATTTTAAACTTACCTTCCTCAATAATTTAACGACGTAATATGTCTTTATGTAAAATGACAGCTAAAACGGGGGTGCAATTATATTTTTGCGTGACATTGCACGCAAATATACATGGGTTTTGGTCTGACATATTTTACAGCCATTGCAAATAATTTTCTGCGTGTGTTTGTTGTTTGCCGGTGCACCAAAAGGAAATATATATGCAATTTTTGCAAAGTGCAAGGGTTTTGCAAGAGCAAGCGAATACCGCTAATATTTTCATCTTTAGCAACTATTACAATTTTTATTTCTTTAAGTTTTTCAAAAGTTACTTTAAAATTAGTTATATCTTCATCATTATGTCTTATCTATAAAATTTAAGATTTTATATAATCTTTGTGAATAATTCCATTCTTCTCTTGAATCATAACCTTATTTCCTAAATCTTGCTTAACTATTTATTTCTTATGTCTAGGTTTTATTTTCCTTTGAAATTTATTTCCTTTTTCATATATCGTTTGATTTTCATTGAATGATCTTAATTTACGGCCTTTATTTCTTTAGCATTATTAAGCATCTGACTTTGACCTAATTTTAATTTTTCGGTTAAATCATTGTGCTTAATTTTATTGTATAATATTCGAAAAGGCTTTCTTTCCGTTACAGGATGAATAGTTTGATTAAATATTTGTGCCGCACGTATTATTATTTCAACATCATTTATTAATTCCATTTCCTCTTTTAGGCATTTTGCCATTTCAATAATTGTTGAGTGAATTCTCTATATTTGTCCGTTCGGTGTTGAATGTCTAGGGTCGCAATAATTCACTTCACTTTTCATTCTATCTGCGAATGATGTGAATTGAGCTGAGCTGAATCCGGGCTCATTATCGCATGTAATCATTTTTACTTGTGGGAAACTTTGAAGGGTTTCTAATACTGACAAGTTATGTTTAACTATGAAAAATTTGGTAAATGCAACCATTACAGTAAGGAATTTTCAATTTGATGCAAAGAATATATCATTATGTATTTGCTACCCCTCTTTTTTCGAAATTGGAGCCTCTCCAATCGGTACCCGTAAAGGGTGTCTATCGTATTTATTTTTGTTGCAGGTTTCACAATTCCTTACAAATTGTTTAAATTGTTTCTTCATTAGCGGCCAGTAGTAAGCTTTAGAAATTTATTTTAAATTTTCTTTATAAACCTGTGCGCTCTTGTATGTGTTTGTCTAATAATTTTTTTGATCCTCTTCGTTAGTTACATCTATAGCTATTATATCTGTATGGAAAACTTTCTTTGCAATTCTGTTTCGCAAAATTCGATTAACTTCATGAAATTCTTCTAATGATATTATTGTTCAAAAAACTGTCTGGATAATGCATCTGCTACATAATTAGTATTTCCAGATTTATAATTTAATTAATTTTGGGGCATATTCTTCTATAAGTTCATGTCATGGGCCCGAGCAGGGACCTGACTTCGTGAGCGACAGTGAAAAACATGAAACAGTCACCAACGCTCATGAATCAGGTTCGCCGCGCCCCCACACAATCACAAGCATCGCAGTACTCCAGCGAATAAGGCTCTAACGCTAAAGACGGACACGACCAGTTGGATTTACTGGCTGAAGAAGGACCGATTAATCACCGAGTGCAGACGACACCACATCGCTGTCGAAGGGCGCACCGTAGCAGATCTCCGTAGCGAGCTGAGCGCCTGCATCCGTGCAAAGCGCCACAATAAATCCACGGAGGATCTGGTAAAAGCTTTGGAAAGGGAAATGAAGGAGGAAGATAACGCCACCATACTCGTTCCAACCACCACAGTGAGAATCCCCAGCAAAGCGATAGCAACACGTGACATCACACTAGCTGAAAAATTGCCAGATTTGGAGGTTATGAACTCCGTGCAGCGATGGAACATACGCTACAGCGGTCGCGAAAATTTACACGACTTTTTAGAGCGATGCGAGGAACTCGCCGAGTGCTACTCTATAGCAAATAACCAGCTTCTTGCTACTATGCCGGAAATTTTGCAGGACAAAGCGCTGCAATGGTTTCGTGTAAAACGCAACGCCATCAACACGTGGGACGACTTTCGTTACGAGGCTGAACGGTTCTTTTTACCGAAACGTCACCTCGCACATCTGGAAGAAACCATCCAGCAGCGCAAGCAATTTCCCAGAGAGAAGGCAAAGGATTATGTGCTGGCGATACAAACGCTTATTCGCCAGCACCCGAAACTTCGCGATGAAGATCACACCGATCGTATATATGACGGTCTAAGGGTGGAATATCGCTTATACGTCCGTCGAAGCGACTTCAACAGCGTAGACGAACTACTCGAGTTAACCGAAGACTACGAATTGTTAAGAAGCGAGGAGGCCAGGCAAGCACGAAACCCCAATCACTGTTTGACGGCGGTAAGTACTAAGTATTGCGGCGAGAAAGTTTGTTGGCGATGTAAGCAGCCGGGACACCGAAGGCACCAATGTCGCAACCAGCAGCGAATATTTTGCTCTCGCTGTGGACGCGACGGAATCATGTCTCGAGACTGCAATTGTCCTACACATGCGACAATGCGAGCTACTCCGTCCAAACCCAGTACACTAGCGCTCAACGCAACGATTCCGTACCCAGAAGGGAAACAAGATGGCCGTTATTATTTGCCCATTACTGTCGCAGGCATGCAGATAGAAGCTCTGGTGGACACCAAAGCCACGCTCACATATATCGGATCGAATTTCAACGTTATCTAGATAAACACCAAATTAAAGCCAGACGCCAGACCCGTCGCATTCAGCTAGCTAACCAGACGTATATACCTAGCACGAAAATGTATCCTGTTACAATAGAGCTGGGTAACAAGTGTACGCGACTACTTGTATCAGCTCTACGGACGCGCTCGGAACCTGTCATCTTAGGCATGGATTTCTTAAGGAAGCTAGACCTGACTATCACCATCGATGGCCAACCTCTAACCGCTACACGCCTAAGCACACCGGCACCCACCGATGATCCCGCTATGCTAACCGAGAGGCAACTTAACGCAGAAAGCATACCAGACGCATACCCACTTCCCCAGATAAACACGATCCTAGACCGTTTGCTCATCTCTTTCCAGATAAACGAAATGAAACACGTAGTCAGCGGAATGCCATACGCATCGGGCCGCCATACCAAGCGCTAACCTCAACCACCAGATGAGCCTCAAAAGCCACAACCACCACCGGAAGCACGACTACGTGTGCACACAAATGCAACCGAGGTGCACCCGTTGTATGCAATAAGCGTAGACGTCACCGGATCAGCCGCCCGAACTCGTCCGAGGGCATCCAAGCAGCCCCTGGAGCGCAGCGTCATCAAAGCCTCCACCCGAAGTCGGCCGGCCACAGAACCAGCGGTAGTAGAAGTATTGCCACGACAGACGCCGCTCAGCACAAACGCCCGGAAGCTCCCGACCACCAGGCGAGCCCCAACGCCACGTGAAGCAGACCACGAAGCTGGTGCTGCGACAGAGCCGCGCGCCGCCCAAACCTCGACGCACCCAGCAGTCCAAGCGAAGGCCCAGGTAACGCTCTCCGCCAAACAAAGCGACCTGACGACTGCAGCTTCGCTCCAGCTCGTCCAGCGAGGCACGGCAACGAGTACCGTCAGGGCGGAAGCCAGTACCGCGAAGCCACTCGCAGAGAAGGCGCAAAAAGCACCCGCCACAACAACGCCGGCGTGCTCGAACGATGATGGGGCGTCTGCCCCAGCAACTGCCACGACCAACGTCGAGACGACGCCATTTGTAATGGGGTTTCGTCCATAGCTGAGGTATGCTCAGCCGCTCCAGGGTCAGCCTTGGGACCCACGAACCCTTAGCGAATAAAAGATTTAGTTCAATAGATGAAGTGTCCACACAACTAAAACCCCCCACCCCCCCTTCAGTGGACAGCCAGACCAGCGTGTGTTTTACGGCGATGATTGGTGCGACGGTGATCTACACGACGGTGACTTGTGCGGCCGCAATATGTACGACGGTTATTGGTGCAACGACGATTTATGCAAAACGGTGACTTGTACAACGGCAATGTGTACGACGGTGATTGGTGCAACGACGATTTATGCACAACGGTGATCTGCACGGTGACTTGTACAGCGGCAATGTGTACGGCGGTGATCTGCACAACGGTGACTTCCCCCTGCCTGTTGCTGCCGATGGCGACCGTCCTCGCCGGAGTGCCGGAAGAAATCCAAATCTTAGCATTTGGATTTCTCGGCGATACAGCGAAAGTAAGGCGTTGATGATGTGTGGGAATTTCCAAATCACCAACTCCATATAAGTAATTTCTTAAGCTTTTCAATGCCCAAACATTGGCATATAACTCTTTTTCATTTGTAGCGTAATTTTTTCCGTTGAGTGTAAGGTTTGGATACAGAGGTTATTGGCTTTCGATCTTGTGACAGAACGCCTCCTATTGCATCGATTGATGCATCAGTAGTTAGTAAAATTTTTTTTGTTACAATCTGATTGAGTGAGTTCAATTTGTTGCATTAATTATTTTTTAATCTCGCCTCTGCTTTCAAGGCTTCATCATCTAATTCTATTTCTTCTTTTTTTGAATTGGTTTTGGGATATTCTACCATTTTCTCCTTGCAAATATTTAGTTAATGATTTAGTAATGTGTGCGTAATTTCGCACAAATTTTCTATGATACCCAGTCATCCCCAAAACACTTCTTAACTGTCGTAAAGTTTTGGTGTAGGATATTCTTTAATGGTTTCTACTTTCTTTTCATCTGTCATTATTATATTATGAGCAACCTTGTATTCCAAAAATTCAACACTAGTCTTAAAAAACTCGGATTTTTCCAGTGAAATATTTCATATGAGCTTCATGCAAGGTACTTATTATTTTCTCTAAGTGATCATAGTGTTCGTCAGCATTGAGTGGGACGTTAGGAGTACAGCAGCTTATTTAGAAGAAACTATGTTTAAACTTGTCAACGAGTGGAACGTTTGCATAAAACAAGTTTCTGCTTGTGTAACTGATAATGATTCAACCATGATGAAATTAAATAGAAGCTTGTTTGGCGAAAAAAAATAATACCCTTCTAAATTTCATAAAGGATGCAAATAATGGCGTTAGTACGTCGGAATCTTCGGATGAGTGTGCAACAGAAAACCCGTTTGATATTTGGAGCCATCATAAACAGTTGGCCCACCAAAATATGAAATATAAGTTTTCCAATTTATCTGCTATCACAACAACGGAAGTTGAAGTGCAAATGTATCTTGGATTAGCTGTTGCTTCTATCAATCAGAATCCAACAGAAATGTGGGATGATATGAAAAATGTATTTCCTGAATTGTATAAACAAGCTTCCAAATATTTATCCATTGTGGCCACTTCAGTCCCTAGTGAACGACTGTTTTCTAAAGCTGGAGCAACGATCACACAGCAAAGAAATCGCTTGACAAGGAAAAACCTTTCCAAATTGTTATTTTTAAATTCTGTTTTAAATAAATAATTTGTTGTTTGTTCAAAAACTATTTATATCTTTTATTTATTGAGAAAAGGTTTTAATAGGTAGCTAAAATATATATCAATTAAAGGGGTACTACTGTATTTCACTTATTTATGGTTCTGAAATAAGCTTTATATCCTAACTAATAAAATACGTTAAAAAAGTTCAAAAATCCATCGATGTTTCGATACATCGATGTTTCAATGGCCGATGTTTTTGATTTCGATGTTGTTTGACGTAACATCGATACATCGAACCATCGATGTTTCATTTCACGATGTTTGCATCCCTACTGATGCAGCGCATGATTTGAGCTCTTGAAAAATTTATTTTATCATTTGCGAAATGCCGTCGGGTAGGTAGCTGATGTAGCGCACGTTTCCAGCTCTTAAAATCCTTAAATCTTTTATGTGGAAAATAAAAAAAGGATAAAGATCCTTTTTTTCACAAATGTATTTCTGAGAAAAATAAGAAGTCATAATTTTGGACTACTATATAATATTTGCGGCATAAAATTTATATACCAATTAAAATAATAAATTTAAAATGAGCTATAATATTTTCATTTATGCTTGTATAAGTTTATTAAATTTAAGACTTCGCTCATTCCCAACCCAATTAGCATAATTTTTCTGTAATTTAACAATATTTAACTAAATACTAGTTTTTCGGAAAAATGTTATTTTGAAAATGTAATTTATTTTTATAATATAATATCTTAATACACGCTCTTCTAAATTTCGTATTACTTAAATGAAAATGCCGTCGGCATACATATGTGCAAATGGGATATGTTGCCTCTTCGAAATTTTCATAGAAATGAAAACTGCGCTGTCAAACTACTGAATTGACAGTAGCTTACAATATATGGCAAACTAATTAGTTTTTCATGTATTGTAGCAATAAGCAATGTGGAGTCTCCACAGGCAATAGGCACGGCAATACAGTTAGTATGCTATAAATTTTATTCCGGCGAGATGCCCCGTTTTGCAATTTCCAACCTTTGTGTATTAGGTAAAATATTCAGTGTGCAATAGCAATTTGTTGCCTCTGTATCTCTTAGAACTTTTAATTTTCTATTTGTTCCTAGTAATTGTCTGAATATATAGGGAAAGGTGTTGCTTCGTTTAAATAAGCACTTTCTTGGATGTTATTCATTCTTTGTTGTTTTTGCGGAATCTGATGACTATTGATAGATTCACGATTTCGTTTAAGAATTCTATTGTGATTATTATTGTTAACAACAAATTGTTGTCTATACGGATTTAAATTAGTTGATTGTCTAAATTGGGCGGAAGTATATATTTCCATGGGTGTTGGTCTTTGGTCTTTAATTAAATCTCAAATTATTAGGAAATTGGTTGTTATTATGGCACAATTCCGATTTATTTGGCGCCGCGATTTGAAGGCACCGTTGGAAAGAAGAAGTCCTCCTGATTAAAAAATATATAGGTTTATAGGTACCGACCTTAAAGTTCAAAAATTCCCAAAATTCGAACATTTCAACAAGCTATTTTACCACATTAAACACACTTTACACACATTTTCCACTTCAAATTAATTAAATTAAACTAAAAACTTTTAAATAAATCCACACTTTTAACAGTTTTTTTACCGAAGAAATCTTTATTTTAAAAATTACATTTTACACTCGTAGTGAACATCATGTGTGCGCTAAAAATTACGACGAAATGGAGCGCTGCCATGTGATAATAAGGAAATTCACTGAAACTCCTTTTTTCCCAAAAATTCCTCTATCCATTCGTATGGATATGTTCTTTATTTAATTTAATAAACAAATAAGTAATATTATATAGAAATATTATATATATTATCACATAATGTTTCAATGGCATACAAAACAACGTATTATCAAAAATAAATGGAAAGCGCTGACAGATATAATAACCAAAATTTAACAATTTTATAACGAAAACTCAAATTTTGTTTCAATATCAGTGCAAGATAACCAAAAAATATAACCACTTCATAACGAAACTCAATATTTTTTTTTATTTTAACGCAGAGAGGAGTACTACGCGAAAGTAGTACAGTCACCCCGGGTATTCGCTCGACCAGGGTTATTTCTTTAAAGCGCGGCCCAAGGCCGCCAACGCGAAAGTACTTCATTACACATATACATATGTAGAAAGTTTTTTTTATAGTTAATATAGAAAAAAGAATCACGCGAAAAAACAAACAAAGAAAAATTGTTAAAAATCCTACATATTTGCTGTTTAAGATGTGGTAAGGCTCGTTTTCCTCATAATTGTAAAAAATCTAACCTTTTCAACGATGAGTGTGCTAAGTGATTTTTAAGTTAATATATTTAGGTAAAATATAGCAAAATAAAAGTGAAATGTGAACTTATTTCAATGTTTGGAGTGTATATTCAAATATACAGAGGGAAAAATGTGAAAAAATTTAGTGAAACATAGAGAAATACCATGTGTTATTAGTGCAAATTTTTGAATTTTTAATCGTGAATATTTTAAAAAATAAAAGTTATTTTTATATTATTTTTGGATATTTCTTCTCTGGAGAAGCTCCGCTATCCGCACATACCCCATTTATACGGAAATTCGGTTTTTTTACCCCTCCGCCAAAGTAATCGAAATCGTGCCGTTATTATAATATTGCTTGAAGGTGGGCTTCTTCAGTGCAACAGCTAATCTGGGGGTTGAGAAATTCCAAGTCAGGGTGATGGTACTATGTAAGTCAGTATAACAAAACCCTCAAATGGTTTGGCGTTCGTATGTGTCAGTTTTTCTTATGACCTTTTAACTTTTTTCCTTATCTTGATGTTTTTTCGCTTAGTTGTAACAGGAACAAGGCATGGTTGTGAACCGATTTTACCCATATTTCGTACACGTCATCAGGGTGTTAAGAAAATATTATATACCGAATTTCATTGAAATCGGTATAGTCGCACCTGAGATATGGTTTCTGGTCCATAAGTGGGCGACGCCACTCCCATTTTCAATTTAAAAAAAAAAGCCTGGGTGCAGCTTCCTTCTGCCATTTCTTCCGTAAAATTTAGTGTTTCTGACGTTTTTTGTTAGTCGGTTAACGCACTTTTAGTGATTTTCAACATAACCTTTGTATGTATTATTATCAGATTTCGTCCATTTTTGAACAGTATATGGAAATGCCTGAAGGGAACGACTCTATAGAGTGGTTGACATAGCTATAGTAGTTTCCGAGATATGTACAAAAAACTTAGTAGTGACGGGGCCACGCCCACTTTTCCAACAAAATTACGTCCAAATAAACGGACGGACGGACGGACAGACGGACGGACGGACAGACAGACATCCCGATTTTAACAACTTACAACTAAGCGAAAAAACATCAAGATAAGGAAAAAATTTAAAATGTCATAAAAAAAACTGACACATACGATCGCCAAACCCTATGAGGGTTTTACTATACTGACCTAGTACCATCACCCTGACTTGGAATTTCTCACCCCCCCGACAATAATCCCAAAAATGTTCCACAGTGTTATTAGTAAAATTGTTATTTTGTCTCTGTAGACTGTAAGTATTAGCAAATTGTATACGAATTTGATTGGATTCCATTTACTGTGCTTTCGTTAAAGCGTTAGGCAGATCTGTCGGATTTAGTGACATTATTATATTATTTAACCCTTTTGTTGCCACCCGGGTACCCACCGGAGGGTATTTTGTTGAATAGTATTTTTTCTAGAAAAGACAGGCTAAAATCCTCTTGGATCTTTTTTAGCTGTTGCTGACTACTATAATATGCTATTTCCTAAAATATAATTTAAATATTTTTATCAGCTTTTGTTTCAGAGTTTCAGCTATGTAGGTATTACACAGAAAAAAACATGTATTTATTAAGAAAAATTTTATTAAGAAAAATAATTAATCATTTTTTTTTTCTCTTTTCCGATGTGCAGACTTTGGAAAATGACGTATTAGAGACCAACAATAGTCAGATATCATATTTGTATCCCAGAAACCCTGATAGCGCTCTTCCATGACGCGTAAGTTTTGATGCATACGCTCTCCCTGCTCTTCGCTCATATCTCCTAAATTTTCCGGAAACCTCTCTAGATGACTATGGAGGAAGTGGAGTTTTATACTCATATTGCATCCCATATTTTTTAATTGTAGCAGAAGGTCTTCTACAAGTTCAATATAATTTTCAGATTTTTTATATCCGAGAAAATTCTGCATCACAGATACGAATGCTGTCCAAGCCTTTAGTTCTGACTCAGTCATAGAACTTCTAAATTGAGTATCTTTCGTAAGTTGTCGAATTTGGGGGCCATCAAAATTTCCGGCTTTAATCTTTTCCATAGTGAGCTGAGGAAATTTTTGGCAAATGTAAGAAAAGCAGTTCCCATCTTTACCTAGTGATTTTCCAAACTGTTTCATGATGCCCAGTTTTATATGTAACTAGCTGACCCCGCATACGTTGTCCTGCGTGAAATTATGTGTTTTGAAATGAAAAGAAGGTTGAATTTACGGCGAAAATACGTTAAAAATATCAATAGCAACCGAAGGTATTAGCAATCGTCGTTTTTCGTTGGATTATGTATGCCTTGCTTTCTGCGTACCTATTTCTTCGGCGATGCATTCCATGCATAATATCAAGGCATTTCCAAATAGAGCAATATTCTCACAAACGAATCACTGACGCAAGTTGAGAAAAAACTCGTCAATGTAAATTTTGTTGTTGGAAGTGTTTCCTCTGGCTGTACTCTATTCTCTGGGTTGAAAAACACTCTTTAGCCATTCACCAAATGAACTGCGAAACGCACAACAGTCGCAAAAGTCGATTTCACCAAACTACAATATCAAACATTGGCATGAGTTTTGAATGTGAATTAGACAATAGTGCCGAATATGGTACAATCCATATGTTGTCGACTTCGATATTCACTACTCTAGGTTGAATGGTAAATGTCCTGCCATTGTCGTCTGATGAGCTACGACGATACAGTGGATATCCATCATTTCCAGTTTGCGTTTCCGACAGAAAAGCACGTGGATAGTGTTTCGTGCATTTATTGCAAGTGGGATTGTGGTGTCCGCAAGGTCCATGCACCATATTGGTTTTCACCACTTCGTACAATAATGGATCTTTCTCTGCATGAGGAATTTCCGCAGAAATGATTTCATCAATTTGATCTGATGAACCCACCATCCGACATTCAAAGAAGAATGTGTGCGTTCGGCAAACCTCTTTTTTGCAACTCAACAGAGTACATCCAGCATCTGGCTGCACCATACTTGTATATACATACGTTGCTTCAAGATAAAGTCCATCAAACATCGTGGCTGTTGTTCGATCGATCCTGATGATCGCTTGCTGATTGACAGCGATCCATAATTCCACGCATATGTCATCGCATCCTGGGAGTCTCATGTAGTTCATGTGTCTTGGGCTGCCATACGTTGATGGCAAAAAGAACGCCGACCGATATTAGCGCGATGTCTTCGTTGCTTCGTAACAAATTTCAATCTGTAATTGATCACTTCGTTTGAAACACACATAAAGTTTTCACTGAATAATTTTCAATAATTTTTCTTTTAAATAGCCGTAATAAAAATGCAAGCGACCGAAATTGAACGATTCAAATAATTTACTAATCAAAACATTGAAAAACAAAACAAAAAAGAATTGTATGAAAGGTCACTTTTTGGAAATTTCCAATTTTTCGACTTTTCCTTATGAAAAGTATATGGTTTTTTTATATCTAACCCTTTCCAGATCCAAAGCGAACAACTACTGATTTCATGAAGATTGGTTCCGCCGTTCTCGAGCGTTAACGTTACTAACAAACAAACAATCATTTTTACTTACATATATATGTACATACTCGTATGTATGTATGTATATACAAAATAAAACGTTTGTATGGGAAAAAGAAAAGGGCTGTTTTTAGGGGTTTTCCAACAACTTTCGTAATTTTTTCTTACATAAGAACCTTCTCCTAATAATAACAAATTCAGCCATTCACGCGTGATGCCGTGACAACGAAAACGGTTTGGTGGAAGGCAGTGGCGTAACTATAGGGTGGCAAGTCGGCAAAATGCCACGGGCCCCCAGCCTGAAGGGGCCCCGGTCAGAGGAAATCCCAATTCCCAACATTTATTATTACACATACACATTACTTAAGTAAAAAAAAAGTTTTGTCTTTAATTTATTTGTTACCTTCTTAGTTGCATGCACAACTAAAAAAAATATACCTAGGTATTAAACTTTCAATGCATTAGTAAAAAAAAAATTTAACCCAGTTGTAGAAAAAATCGTCAAAATCCAATTACTCGTAATAATTTCGGAAACATGTGTGGACAAACATACCTCAAAAATGTGTATATTCATTTACATTTATATTCACTGGGCATGTCTCAGGGTGTCTCGCTGAGACTAGGTATACTGCTGGCATTAAAATCAGTGTTGCCGTTTTAGCGCATTTCGCGCTAGATAGCGCAATTCTAGACTCTTCAGCGCTTTTTTCTCAATACAATGCGCTAAAAAATAGTTTTCGGAATCTAGAAGAAAATTGTAAAAATTATTGACGATCGTAAATTTAAGCCAATAAGTTATTTGCCAGAGCCGTAAAACGTTAGGAAAATAACGAGCTGGGAATTCCCCAAAGGATTTAGTATTCCCCGACCACAAAGTTATTGATGCGTTTAATATTTTGTCTCTTTTTTAAATTAAAGTGTTATGTTATGACTGTCTCTGATTTTACTAACAGAGTTCAATTATAATGATACGTCATCAGTTGAAAGTTCTTAAGAAAAATTGCCACACTTTTATGTTGCCTGAACACGGTTTGAAGAAAATGACTAAAACTGTAAAAAAAGAAACGGCATCTGGTGAAGGCACACCAACCGCACCCGAACGTAATGATGACCAGAAAGATATTCAGTTATTTAATTTAGTTGATTTTGATAAATGTAATAAGTGTTAAATAAATTCACATAAAAACACATCTTCTCTTATTGCCATTAAAAATTCACAGCTAAAATGTAGCGCAATTTTGAAATGAGTTTGGTGTAATTTTCTCTTTCTCAAACGGCAACACTGCTTAAAACTTATGTTGGTAATACTTGCTGATGCTTGGGGAATCCCCGATTCGAGTTTGTATATATGAAAAACTCCACTATTGTATTACGCAAGAACTCACCAAGCAATTAGCAGTTTATTGTTGTAAGAATTGGTTGTTTGTTGCAAGTGAGGATATATTTAATTAGTTAATTGTGAAAATAGGTTGACAATGTCTACTCGGTAAGAATTTTATTCTAATATTTAAAATAATTTATGCTATTACAATTATTTTAATTTTTAATCTACTCATAAAATTAGTCATTTATATCGTCGGTAGGTATCGGCAGTAAAGTTTGAAACCACAAGTTACGAAATTATTATTTAAAATAATGATTCTCATCGCGCATTTCAAAATCAATTCACTATTTTGACATTCGTAACCACCAAAACTATTTCGGTACCTATGTTCATCGTTCTTTCAAAACTTACACTTTGACTTGAATTGAACTTTGAACAATCGGTGGACTTTCGTTATAAGCATTTTTACGGTCGCTTTTTTGCCATTTGTTAGCAATTAAGTAGATTTTTCAGTAAATAAAAACTATAGTATTATTACAAACTTTTGTGGTTTTGTTCTAGAAAGTATCAGAGTGGAAGCGAAAAACGAAAGCGAAAGAAGGAGTCTGAAGAACAAAATAAAAAGTTACCTAAAATAAGTCAGTACTTTAATAAACAAGATAGTGTACAAGAAGAATCAAATGGACAGCGCGACGGAAAGGCAGAAAATTATGACATAAGTTGCAATATCGCAGGGCCCGATAACAGTGAATATTTAAATTCAGAGCAACCACAACCAGGTACGAGCAAATCTCTTAATGAATCATGTTTGGATATAGAAAAATTAAAATCTTTACCGCATGTTACTGATAAAGGTGACTTTAAAGAACTCAATGATCAAGTAAAACGGTTTGTGATCGAAAACGGACACTGTAAACCAAAAGGTCCCTTTTTAAGGGATGGTAACAATAGATCTTTCTTAGATAAATATTATTACACTGTTTCTAAATCTGGCGTAAAGTTAGAACGTACATGGCTGTCCTATTCTCTATTGCTTCAAAAAGCATATTGTAAACCATGTTGGTTATTCGCAAATAGGGCATCTAAAAATATACAAAATATTTGGATGGGAGGCTATGATGATTGGAAACATACTATTGTGGAAGCCATAGAAAGACATCGAAAGAATATTTGCATTCATGTTTTGTACATCGACAGTGGCAGTTACATGGAACACTAGATGAAGAGCAAGAGTCCATTATCAAGAGAGAAAAATTTTTTTGGCGCCAGGTACTCACTAGACTCCTTGATGTTACTCTGACACTTTCAACCTGTAATTTAGCTTTTCGTGGCCATAAAGAAACGGTATATGGCAGCGATTCTGGTCCAAAAGGAAATTTTTTGAGTATTGTTGAGTTATTAGCCAAACACGATCCTATTTTACAAGAGTTGCTAAGCAAACCTAAGGGCCAGATTAAATACTTAAGTCCAAAAATACAAAATGAGCTCATTGCTGTTCTGGTTCAAAAAGTGGAAAATGCTCTGGTAAATGAAATAGTCACCGCAAGGTTTTATTCCATTTTGTTTGATACTACTCAATATATTTCCAAAACAGATCAATTGTGTGAACTTTACCGTTACTGTGTAATCGAGAAAGATGAAAATAGAACTCCAAAGGCGCTCGTAATTAAAGAGTCATTTTTAGGATTTCATGAGGTTAAGGATCAAACTGCCTTAGCAATGTCCAAGCAGATAATAAAATCCGTACATGACAAAAGTATTTCTCTGAATAAGTGCCGTGGACAAGGGTACGATGGAGCTAATACCATGAAAGGTACTTATGGCGGAGTTCAAAAACTCTTAAGAGATATAGAGCTAAATGCAGGGTATGTCCATTGTGCTGCTCATAATTTAAACTTGGTAGTAAATGATGCAGTAAAAAAGGTCATAGAAATACAAACATTATTCGAAACTGTGCAACAAATTTATAATTTTTTTGGCCATAGTATTAGACGATGGAATATATTATCTAGTTTTATATCTGACAACAAAAAAGGAGAAACCGTTGTATCATCAAATTCAGTAACATTAAAAACAATTAATCCAACTAAATGGGTAGGACGCTTTGATGCCCTGTTTGCTTTAAAGGTTCGATTTGTTGATGTTCAAAAAGCGCTAACAAAAACCATTTTATCAAATTCCAAATCAGATGAGAGAAATGAAGCTATCTTGCTAAAGAAGAAGGTAGAGAACTACAATTTTATTTTGTTGCTGGTTTTCCATTGCAAAGTCTTCCAAACCATAAACGCGGCTTCTAAAGCACTTCAATCTAAAGCCATCGATCTTTCAAATGCTTGAAAGCGTTTGCAAGTCTGTCCAGAAGAACTTGAAAAGTATCGACATGAATTTGAAGATTTAAAAACGGAAGCAAATAGTATTGCAGTTAAATGGTCTATAAACCCTGAAATTCATAAAACTCGTCAGAGAAAAGTGAAACGTCATTTTAATGAAATTTGTGAGGATGAACGTCTCCAAGATCCTGATAGCTTGTTTAAAGTGAACGTATTCTATCTTGTATTAGACATCATCATTAATCAACTTAGATCGCGTTTCCTTGGAATGAATGAAATTGTTTCCAATTTTAGTGTCTTGCAGCCTGCCACTTTGCAAAACTTGAATGATACTGATTTATTGGAAAAGGCTTTAGCATTTGTCCAATTATATAAAAAAGATATATCTATGTTGTTTTCCAAAGAAATTCTCAGTTTTCGATCCTCTTTTAAACACGAAATAGAAAGGTCATCTTCTATAAGAGAACTTGCTGACTTATTAATAATAAAGAATCATTTTATATATTCAAGCTTTTCTGAAGTGTGCACTGCATTTCTGTTATTTCTCACCATTCCTGTAACTACGGCTAGTGCCGAGCGATCATTTTCAAAACTGAAATTGATAAAAACTTATTTAAGAAATTCTATGGGACAAGAAAGGTTAAGCAATTTGGCTATTCTATCCATCGAAAATTCCATGGCCCGAAATTTGAACTTTGATGATGTCATTAACACTTTTGCTGAACAGAAAGTCCGAAGAAAGGAATTTTAATAATTAAAATTGTGTACTGTAAAATAAAATTGTGATTTCAGTTCAATATGTACTTTTAATTAGGTACCTTTAATTAAAAGTGAATAATTAGAAAATCAATAAATTGTAATTATAAAGTTTGTATGTACCTACTTCACGTAGTGATTTATTAGTTAACTCTTACAAATAAAAGTGTACAAATAAATATTATAAAATAAAAAATACTATTGTTGTTGGTTCAGCTTCTTTATATATTGGGGAAGTGGGAGGGCAGGGGGCCCATTCGATGAATTTGCCACGGGCCCCGAACGGTATAGTTACGCCACTGGTGGAAGGATAATTTTGTTACGAGCTACTAATTAATTGTGGACTATATTGTGCTTTCCAAGCTCCATTTTTTCTCTCAATGGCCAGGTTTTTCTCACCCAATGCTCTTGTTTAGCTCTACTGTCCCAAAGGCATATAAAACAGGGAAACTTGGTATAACCACTTTGTTGACCGAGAAGAATGTTGACCATTTTTAAATCGACACAAATTTGCCACTCATGGTCATTGTATTTTATTTTGTTCAAGACTAGCGAAATGTTACAATATTCCTCATTTAACTTTGTACTGTGGGTGTTTATTTCCATTATTTAATAGAATACATTTAAGGCTACGTTTTGAGCTGTCAAAGAATAAACGCCAGTCGTTTGGTTCGTATCGCTTCAAGCCGATTTTTATCAACAAGTTTTTGATGTCTGAACAAAAGGTAATGCCGTTTTCTTCGGAAAAATAACGCCGTAATTCTGCATCTCTTTCAAGGATATGCAGGGGTCTCTTGTCTGCTAAGCGAAATCTAATCAGCTAATTATCGCCTCTAAATTGAGGACTGCGCCGTGATTTTTGCCACTTTTTCACAAATTCGCAAATATACATATATACATAAGCTTAGTTAGAATTAGTATTACTTCTAACAGTTTGAAAACAATTTCAGCCTACACTCATTAAAAATTTGATCGTTACAGTTTAAACATGTATATACATATATATATGTATATTTACTTGTTTTCTTACTCTTATTTGGTTCTGCTGTTTGGTACTGCTGCTGCAGTTGCTTTTGTTGCCCCTATTGATGATATTGTTGTTTTATAATTGTTTCTCCTACTGTTGTTACCTCCGTTGATGATGTTAATTGTTGCTTTAGATGTATTTGATGTTGAGTGGTCTTCCTCCAAAATTCCTTAATTTTCATGCTGTTCTCTGCTCGGGCGCCAATTAATAAAAAAAACCCAATGTTATCCGCTTGAATGCCAAAATCGTTCTACCCTTTATTCATAATCTTCAATATAACATGACTTAACTTCTAAGCTTAAAGCTAGCGTCTCTTGTTACAGCTATATGAAGCGTTTTTTATTTATGCTTGTGCACTAAATGCTGTCAGCAGTTTTGATGAGAATGTTTATACAATAATTCTTAACCTTAACTTGCTGTCAGCAGTTTTGGTGAGAGTGTTTATACAATGATTCTTAACTCATCGTCAGCAACTAAGTTCGAAGGGTACAGCAAGGATTACAGGTTTCTTTTAATTATTAAATGAACTTTTTATTAAATTCACATTATCTAAAAAATTATAAATACTTATACCTTGTATTGTTTTGTATGATTGTAAAAAAAGTAATCAAAATGGAGGCTCAAACTACATTGAACATGTCGATGACAATGTTAAAAGAAGCAGGGCTACCGAAAAATGGACGCAAGAAGGAGTTACGAGACAGATTTCTGACATACTACGGTCTTCTTAACGATGACGATGAAAGCGAGAAAGTCGAATCAGTTGAGCCGCTTTCTGAAAGTGTGTTGGGTAAAGGTTCGGTGCCACCCACAGTTTCCGTACAGACGGGCAGGAAGTAAAGCAATGGACAGAATCGTTTGAAGAAAATGCACATATAGTGGGCTGGTCGGAAATTCATAAATTTATTTATGCAAAACAGCTTCTCAGAGGAGCACCTAAGGCATTTATTCGAAGCCAAACCGATATTCGCGATTGGACATCTTTAAAACACGCTTTAATTGATGAATTCGAAATATCATTTTCATCAGCTGAGGCACATAGACTTTTAAGGAATCGTCAAAATAGACAAAACGAAATATTTATTAAATTTATATGCCTTAATGGAAATAGGGAAGCAAGTAAAACTGGAGGAAGGTAGCGTAATATAATATTTCATACTAGGGATTCCCGATTCAAAATTGAACAAAACGGTTTTGTACCAAGCAAGGAGTATAAGGGAATTAAAAGAGCAAATAAAAATTTATGATAAACTTAAATAAAAAGCAAAGGTCGAAGTTGCAAATGGAGTCAATGTCAGGGAAGATAGGAAGGAAAATATCCAACGTTCAATTGTAAACCGCGCATGTTTCAAATGTGGCAAAACTTCGCGTATATCAAAGAATTGCACAAACCAACAAATTAGATGTTACAAGTGCAACAAAGTCGGCCATAAACGCAACAAATGTCCGATGGTTCAAACGATAAGTGAAAGAGATAATTTGAATACAATTGCTCAAGTACTGTTCAACCCTTCAGAGGCAGACTTCGGACTAAAGTTTAAAATGGTAAAGGTACGGAACGTATTTTTTCCTTCGCTGGTAGATACGGGCAGTATATTGTGTTTGATCAGGGTAGATACAGTCGAAAAACTTAATCTTAAAGTAAAACCAAACAAATATAAACGAGTGCTGGGCTGAATCGATAATTCAGAAGTAGACACGTTGGGAAGCTTCGAAACTAGAGCTAAAGTATATGATATTGAGATAAATATCATATTTCATACTGTCAACAATAGGGATCTTCCATATCCGGCATTAATGGGACAATCAATGTTAGGTCAAGTCGATTTAATAGTTAGCGAGGAGAGCGATAGGTTTCTCAGGAAGGCTAAACCAGATACTTGTCAGGTGAACAACAAAGAGTATAATGACAAAATTGCAGAAGAAGTAGAAATAGCAGCTTTTAGTATGATTTGTATAGATGAACAGGAGCCGGAGCCAACGTATGTTTTGTCACATCTCTGTAAGGGGAAAATGTTAGAAGTGGAAAAGCTGATTGTTCAATATGAGCTTTTTCCCGGTGGAAATGAAAAAAATTAAAGGACGATGTACCGGTGCATCAGCCACCTAGGCGTGTATCATTTCAAGATCAAATAATCGTAGATGGTCAAGTAAAGCAATGGCTAGATGAAGATATTATTACTCCAAGTGTATCCGATTACGCGTCGCCAATTGTAATTTTGTCTAAAAAAATAAATCAAAGCGGTTATGTTGCAATTATTGCGAAATAAATGAGAAAATTTTGCGCGATAATTTTGAAATGACTTTCTTTGACGAGGTAGTTGAAAAGCTCCAGGGATATAAAGCTTTTACCACAATAAATTTGGCTAACGGATTTTTGCAAGTTCCAGAAAATATACATCTCTTGTGACGACGAAAGGTCAATTTGAATTTAAATTTGTGCCGTTTGGTATCTCAAATTCACTAGCAGTATTCTGGCCATTCGATGTTTAAAGATTTAAAAGATGAGGGAAGTGTAGTCACTTATATGGATGATTTAATTTCTTCTATAGACAAGGAGGAGGGGTTAATGAAACTAAAGAAAGTTCTTACAGTAGCATCAGATGCTGGACTACAAATTAAGTGGAAAAAGTGTAATTTTTTGAAGCGTAAAGTAAATCTTTTGGTGTATAAGCTTAGTATCCAGCTCTCAAGAAATGTAAAAACTTCATATAAAAAACGCTTAAGAAACGGACGAGAAACTTTCCTGTGATAAATTTACTTGTGCTAGTATGCAGCTCTAAAGAAATTTAGTACTAATTTTTAATACTTTTTTCAATAAAATGCGAATATGGCAAACCTGGTTTTGCCAAGAAACATCAAATCAACAATTGTTCCCTGAAGGAAAATCAAAGTAATCGTTAAATTCATCCCAAAACAGTTAAAACCACTATTATGAAGAATAGTTACTTTTGAAATGTTGTATAAAACCTACCAATCATCAACAACATTCCTTCAATCGCAATGAAAATATTCATGTTATTACACAAATACATATGTACACACATATTACACAAAAAGTTTATTTTCTTTATTTATTCTCTCTTGCTCTTCTAATGTAAATCATTCACAATGCGTAACCTGCTGTCAAAATTACTTGAAGAAATAATGTATTTTTTTCTTGAGATATTACTTGAGAGCTGGATACTTCTTCTTCCTCGTAATTGGCGTCGACACCGCTTACGCGATTATAGCCGAGTTAACAACAGCGCGCCAGTCGTTTCTTCTTTTCGCTACGTGGCGCCAATTGGATATTCCAAGCGAAGTCAGGTCCTTCTCCACTTGATCCTTCCAATAGAGTGGAGGTCTTCCTCTTCCTCTGCTTCCCCCGGCGGGTACTGCGTCGAATACTTTCAGAGCTGGAGTGTTTTCATCCATCTGGACAACATGACCTAGCCAGCGTAGCCGCTGTCTTTTAATTCGCTGAACTATGTCAATGTCGGCGTATATCTCGTACAGCCCATCATTCCATCGAATGCGATATTCGCCGTGGCCAATGCGCAAAGGACCATAATTCTTTCGCAGAATTTTTCTCTCGAAAACTCGTAACGTCGACTCATCGGTTGTTGTCATCGCCCAAGCCTCTGCACCATATAGCAGGACGGGAATTATGGACGGGAATTATGGACGACTTATAGAGTTTAGCTTTTGTTCGTCGAGAGGACTTTACTTTTCAATTGCCTACTCAGTCCGAAGTAGCACCTGTTGGCAAGAGTTATTCTGCGTTGGATTTCTAGGCCGACATTGTTGATGGTGTTAATGCTGGTTCCTAAATAGACGAAATTATCTACAACTTCAAAGTTGTGACTGTCAACTGTTTGTTTGATGACAGGAGATATTTCGTTTTGCCCTCGTTTAATGCCAGACCCATTTTCTGTGCTTCCTTGTCCAGCCTGGAGAAATCAGCACTAACGGCGCGGGTGTTGAGGCCGATGATATCAATATCTGATGGAGCTTTTGGTGTTACTCAACGTCAGTTTACACAGCCGTACTAGTTTTGCGGGGATATCAAATTCAGACATCGCGGCATAAAGGCAGCTCCTTTTCGTGCTGTCGAAAGCAGCTTTGAAATCGACGAAGAGGTGGTGTGTGTCGATTCTTCTTTCACGGGTCTTTTTCAAGATTTGGCGCATGGTGAATATCTGGTCGGTTGTTGATTTTCTAGGTCTGAAGCCACACTGATACGGTCCAATCCGTTTGTTGACCGTGGGCTTTAATCTTTCACACAATACGCTCTATAGAACCTTATATGCGATGTTGAGGGGGCTAATCCCACGGTAGTTGGCGCAGATTGTGGGGTCGCCTTTTTTATGAATTGAGTAAAGCACACTTAAATTCCAATCGTTGGGCATGCTTTCGTCCGACCATATTTTACAAAGAAGCTGATGCATGTTCCTTATCAGTTCTTCGCCGCCGTGTTTGAATAGCTTGGCCGGCAATCCGTCGGCCCCTGCCGCTTTGTTGTTCTTCAAGCGGGCAATTGCTATTCGAACTTCTTCATGGTCAGGCAATGGAACGTCTGCTCCATCGTCATCGATTGGAAAATCGGATTCTCCTTCTCCTGGTGTTGTGCGTTCAATGCCATTCAGCAGGCTGGAGAAGTGTACCCTCCATAATTTAAGTATGCTCTGGGCATCGGTCACTAGATCACCTTTGGGGGTTCTACAAGAGTATGCTCCGGTCTTGAAACCTTCTTTAAGCCGCCGCATTTTTTCATAGAATTTTCGAGCATTACCCCTGTCGGCCAGCTTATCAAGCTCTTCATACTCACGCATTTCGGCCTCTTTTTTTTGTGTCTGCAAATGCGTGTCGCTTCCCTTTTCAACTCTCGGTATATATCCCATCCCGCACGTGTTGTGGTCGATCGTAACGTTGCGAGCACGGCACTCCTCGTCGTACCAGCTGTTCTTTTGCATTTTCCGAAAACCAATGGTTTCGGTTGCAGCTGTACGTAAGGAGTTTGAAATTCCGTCCCACAGTTCCCTTATACCGAGTTGTTGACGAGTGCTCTCAGAGAGCAGGAGTGCAAGCCGAGTAGCAAATCATTCTGCTGTCTGTTGTGATTGCAGCTTCTCAACGTCGAACCTTCCTTGTGTTTGTTGGCGTGCGTTTTTTGCTGGCCAGAGGCGGGTGCGAATCTTGGCTGCAACAAGATAGTGGTCCGAGTCGATGTTAGGACCTCGGAACGCACGCACATCTAAAACACTGGAGACGTGTCTTCCGTCTATCACAACATGGTCGATCTGGTTGGTAGTTTTTCGATCCGGAGACAGCCAGGTAGCTTGATAAATCTTCTTATGCTGGAATCTAGTATTACATATAACCATATTTCGGGCCCCGGCGAAGTCGATCAGCCTCAACCCATTTGGGAATGTTTCTTCGTGGAGGCTGAATTTACCGACCGTAGTGCCGAAGATACTTTCTTTGCCCACTCTGGCGTTAAAGTCGCCAAACACGATTTTGACATCGTGGCGGGGGCAGCCTTCATAAGTGCGTTCCAAGCACACATAAAAGACATCTTTGGTTACATCGTCCTTCTCTTCCGTCGGGGCGTGGGCGCAAATCAGCGATATGTTGGAGAACCTCGCTTTGATGCGGATTGTGGCTAGAAGTGCACTCACCGGAGTGAATGATAGTACTCGGCGACGGTCTCTCTCCTACCACGAATTCAACACCAAACTTGCGCTCCTTTATATGGCCACTGTAGTAAATGTCACAAGGACCTACTCGTTTCTGTCTGTGTCCCGTCCATCGCATTTCTTGGACGGCGGTGATGTCAGCCTTTATTTTCGCGAGGACATCAACCAGCTAGGCAGCGGCACTTTCCCAATTAAGGGTCCGGACATTCCAGGTGCATGCCCTCAAATCGTAGTCCTTATTTCGTTTGCCATGGTCGTCATCAAAAGGGAGGTCTCTCATCCGAGGCTGTCGTTTAGTTTTCATTGGTACTGCTTTTTACGTGGCGGGTCCCAAGCCCAGCGCACAACCCTATGTAGGGGATGTTTCGCCTTCTCACATTAGCTCGCCTTCAAACGGATGTTCTTAGGCTACCCAGAGGATACTTGGTGAAAGACCGGAAGTTGTGAGCTACTTGAGGCATGTGTAAAAGAATCGTTTCTGGCCACTCCCAAGTGAATGGCGATCAGAGAACTTTCCTCACTTGCGTGACCTTCTACACATGACTCCATCCTCCAATCATAATATTCAGTTTTGGAATTATATAATCTAAATGCAATAACGGAAGTTCATTCAGACGCATCAAGGCATGGGTATGGAGCGGTAATGTTGCAAAGAGAGGATGAAACATATGATCCAGTGCAAATCATGAGCCAGAAAACAAGTTCAGCGGAAGAAAACTATCATTTTTATGAACTGGAAGTGCTCGCCATCGTCAAAGCATTAAAGAAATGGAGAGTGTATTTATTAGGTCTGGAATTCACAATTGTAACGGATTGCAACGAATTTAATATGCCATTAAGGAAGAAAGATGTTCCGCTGTTGCTAGATAGGCAATGTTTTTACAAGAATTTAATTATTCTATAGAACATAGGTCAGAATCTAAAATGAAGCATGTCGATGCTTTAAGTAGATTAGCGTGTATGTTAGTAGACAATTCGTTACAGCACAGATTTAAAGAGGCACAAAAAAAGGACGAATGGGCGCGAGCAATTCGCAAAATACTGGAAAAAGATTTTTACGAAGACATTTTTATCTCTCATGGTATATTGTGCAAAGATCCGACAAAGGAACCAATTGTGGTACCAAAACAAATGGATAATGAGATCATTTTGATAGCACGTAATCAAGGGCATTTTTCAATTAAAAAAACCTTTTGATTGAGTAGGAAATTACTACTATATTCCACCGGAACACATTACAAATATATCCGAGTTGTGATCGACGCTTTTGTGTGGCTCTTCCCAACAAAAGATACAAGCGCGAAGGTGGTTTTAGATAGGCTTTCGAAGCAAGCTGACATTTCGGCAACTCGCGTAGAATTATATCTGATAGGGGATCTGCTTTCGCTTCACAAGCCTTTGAAAGTTATTGCTATAATAATAGTATTCGACATCTACTTATTACGACGGGGGTGTCAAGAGAGAACGGACAAGTGGAACGAATACATAGGGTAGTAATCCCAATGCTAGCTATGTTATCTCATCCGAATACCTCACAGTGGTACAAGTATGTCGGGAAGGTTCAGCAATTGATAAATAGTTCCCCAAATCGAAATACAAAACAGGCCCCATTTAAGATTTTAACAGGTTGCGACATGCGGGTAAAAGCGGACCTTCCCTTAAGGGGTCAGTAGGGTAACCCACTTTACGATTGGAAGGTTTCGAAAAAGGCCCAAAAATAATAATACCGCTTGACGTTCGGAGCGCTCGGAGTGCACACCGCGCTCTTTAAACGCGCTTTTCTGAAACACACTTCTTTAAACTGGCGGACATGATTCCGGTCAAACTACTCAACCAAGTTTGTTAATTTTTTTACGTTCACAAACGCCTGGGTATCGTCCCTACTAGATTCATAATTTTTTATAATTTATTGACAATGTTCTGACAAAATTTATGTAAAAGAACATGGGGAAAAATTAAAAAAAAACAAACGTAATTACTTTTTTATTTATCAATATTTTTTCATGGTACTAGTAGGGACGATAACCATTCGCGTACTTTTTAAGAATAAATTGGGTTTTTGTGTTTCTGATGATCCAAACATGAGGAATCTCATTCACCCAGTCATTTCTCCGACAGATGTCATCTAAAAATTCCGAAAAAATTTGTTTATAGACTCCACAATATACCTCATGATATCTAAAAAAGGTTCTATTGTAAAGTGAAGAAGTTAGGGAGTTAAACGATGGGCGTGATAAGTTATGTGAAATAGCTAAAGAAAACATACAGAAAATTCAAGAAGAAAATAGGAAGTCATTTAATAGGCAACGTAAAAGCGCAACCGAATATAACATAAATGATGGTTGCAATCAAACGGACACAATTTGGAAACGGAATGAAGTTACGACCTAAATTCTTAGGACCATAAAAAGTAACTAAACAACTGAAACCCGGTCGATATGAAGTAAAAAGGGTGGAAAATAATATAAGACATTCTTTACATAGAAAAATACCTTTTTATTATATAGTTATCTGTTTCATTTTAAATGTTGTCTGTATATTTACTAAATAATAATTAATTAGTTATTATATTATGACTGCGAATTCTACAAATTCGGTAGGTATATCCGGCAAGTGACGACTACCGAAACTACTGAAAAAACAAGTAAGGAAGGACTAAGATCAGGTGCAACCGAACTTTTCATACTCTCGAAACTTACAAGAATGAAAGCCAGGGAAATACTTTCTGGTGTATTAGTTAAGGAGAGTTTGAATTTTTGTGAAGCAGCTTGTGTTAGTTTACAAAAAAATGGATCATAAAACATTTCGTGTGTCAATGAAGCATTGCCTTTTTTGTGAAAATACTGTGGTATTTTGGCTCATGGAAATCCACCGATGAAAAGATATTTGCTAAGCTTAAAGAGGCGAAAGCTCGGGGCAAAGTGTGTGCCTCGCAAATTCATAATCCAACAAACACAATGAACAACTGATTCTGAGAAGTGTTTGAGTGCTCTTTAATCGTAATAAAACCGAATTTTTGCGTCGGTGTTTGACAATAGAAACATAGCTCCATCATTTCCCACTGAAGTCTAATCGACAGTTATTCTAGTGGACTGCAAATGATGAACCGGTTCTCAGGCGTGGAAAGACGAAAAAGTCCGCTGGAAAGGTTATGACATCAGTTTTACTGAGCCAGTTATAATCTATTTCACTGCGTATTTGGTTGCAGTTCTTTCCTACTATTCCAAATTCTTAGCAATTGTATTATTTTTGTGGAAGAATCGGTTTAAAATTGTACGCACATATTCAAATGATTCCTGCAAACATGAACTTTGAACAAATGCTTATGATTTGAAATATAAATTTTGTATTTATGAGTTTTATTAAATTTTGGTATAAAGAGGTAAAAGGTATCCTATGTCCTTACGCCGGTTCTAGACTACCTCTCCACCAATTTTCAACCTAATCGGTTCAGCTGTTCTTGTATAGACATATATTATATATAACTCCTATACTAACAGACACATAAGGTTTGTTAGAAAAACGGAAACCATTATATGTACTAGTATATGGAAGTTGGGGTAGTATCGACCAGATTTTATCTATTTTTCCCACATACTATTATGTGTATACATAAGTCAAGTTTTCGCACAAATATATCTATTTTAGACATAAAGATACACTGTTATGAATAAAACACGCTAGCTCAGTTTCTTTGAGATATCTCACATATTGGCCGATATATGCGGCACAAAGTCACCCGGAAGTTCGATTATCTGTATATTAGGTATATGGGGGCTAAGAGAAGTATAAATCCAATTCAACCTATTTTTGACATACAGACATACCATTATAAGAGAAAGATTAACCCTTAATTTCAGTTATATATGTATATCACACATTGACCGACATTTTCGATCAAAAGTCAACTGTAGGTACCGGAGTATACATATTCAGCAGCAAGTCGACTACAGTTTCATCAAAACTACCCTTTTGTTCTTAAATTTATTTATATGAAAAATTATATGCTGAAAAAACTCAAAATTTGCTTATAGAGACACCACTGTCAACTGTTTTTAAAATTGTAATTATAGACATTATTTGTTCTCGTCTTATTTCCTAATTCCTGTTTGAGATATTCAGAGTTCATCATATTAAATTTATACTGATAAATAAAATTACAGTGTTTGTTTATAATATTTAAAATACTATTTTTACCAAAAGTTTGCTGGTCTGTTTATTCAACTAATCTCTGAGACTAACACGAGAAGTATATGTCGGATTTACTTCAATTTTTAAGAAGTCTAAAACATTATAATTTAATAAAATACAAAACAAAATAGATTTTTTGTTATTTTACCTAACCCTAACCCCCAAATGCAGCATACTCAACTTATTTGATACATTATACTATGTTCAACGACTTATGGCAAGTTCACATAGAACTTTTGCTTCGCTTTGGGTCAGACATACATATGTTTTGACAAAACAGTTCGATGTACGCTTTTGTATGTTTATATAAAAAGTTTTCGATGCGGAGCCAACCACTGAAGGCAAAGCGGCATACCGTTTGTTTTCTGCATGATCTAAAAATTCATGTGTTCTTGGCATTATAGGAATGCAGTAATCCTAAATAAATATTAACACAAAATACTTAAACAGTTTTAATTAAGTGTTTATTTATTTAGTTATTTTTTGATATTATTTTTCTTCTTCCACTTCCAACATTTGCTGTTTTAATTGAATTCATAGCAGCAATCACATTCTCCAAACTTGCGCTCCTTTATATGGCCACTGTAGTAAATATCACAAGGACCTACTCGTCTCTGTCCTTGTCTCGTCCATCGCATTTCTTGGACGGCGGTGATGTCAGCCTTTATTTTTGTGAGGACATCAACCAGCTTGGCAGCGGCACCTTCCCAATTAAGGGTCCGGACATTCCAGGTGCATGCCTTCAAATCGTAGTCCTTATTCCGTTTGTCATGGTCGTCATCAAAAGGGGGGTCTCTCATCCGAGGCTGTCGTTTAGTTTTCATTGGTATTGCTTTTTACGTGGCGGGTCCCAAGCCCAGCGCACAACCCTATGTAGGGAATGTTTCGCCTTCTCACATTAGCTCGCCTTCGAACGGATGTTCTTAGGCTACCCAGAGGATACTTGGTCAAAGACCGGAAGTAGTGAGCTGCTTGAGCCATGTGTAAAAGAATCGTTTCTGGAAACTCCCAAGTGAATGGCGATCAGAGAACTTTCCTCACTTGCGTGAACTTCTACACATGACTCCATCCTCCATTCGGCTATAATCGCGTAAGCGGTGTCTACGCCAATTAAGAAGATGAAGAATCACATTCTCCTTAGCTATATTGTGCCTTCCAATAGCTTTTACTTCTGTTTTCTTCAAGTCGTTTTTATTTTTAAATGCTCTGCGTCGCATAGCCGAGGAAAGATCGTCCAACTTATCCATTTTCCAAAAAGTTGCTTCTTCTTTAGGAGACCTAGCAAAACCCTACGCTATTTCGGGCTGTAACAGTTCAATTATTAGTGCATATTGCTGCTTGGTGGTAATTACTTTAGATCCTGCATAAATCACATTAAAGATTATTTTACTCGTGACAAATAAGTTTTAGTTTGAATTTAATAAAAACTTATTTGTTTTTTCAAATTTATTTCTCCTCTAGCAAAGACTTGTTGTACAAAAAATCCGAAAAAACTCAAAATTTCACATTTCGAGTGTATTCAGAGAATGTCACTCTACGCATTTCGAACTTACGGTCGACATACGAAAGCATGATAGGGCTGAGTAGGAACTGTTTCGCAAAGCGAGGAAATTTGTATGAGAAACGGCCTTTATTACTTCAGCAAGTAACAGAAGCATATAAAGCTTATACAATTTTGCTCACATAACATGTTCCAACCAAAAATTTTAAGTGATTCGATTAGATTCATTCTATTCGCTAATCTACTAGATAATATGTGTTAAAAGAACATTACAATGGCATGGTTTATTTTGTTTTACAAGTCGTCTTTTTATACTCTTGCAATATGCCAGAATGCTACAGAGTATATATATTTTTATTCAAATACAACTAAGAGTGGCCATACACGGCATACATGTGTGTTCGATCAGTATGTGTTCAACTGCGATTTACTCGCACACCAATCCATGTTGGCGAAAATGTTTGTTTTTTTACGATCAGTGTGCACACATGTGTGTTTCTTCTAAGTAAACGCTTAGATAAAGACTTCATTTTCTAGTGGTACTACGATATTATATGTAAATTTTAACCGCCTGACAAATTTTTGGTCTTATGGAAAATGTACATATGTTAACAGGCTTACACTTTTGTTCATTTACATTTGTTGGTTTAATATTATATAAAAGGTCGTCGTGTGCCTGAGCTATTTAAAGAAATATTTCTGACAGTACTCTCCAAGCTCGAATGATTTTTTGGTTTCATTTATATATTCTTGCGACCTGTTGCTACAGAGTATAATAGTTTTGTTCACCTAACGGTTGTACGTACCACCTAAAACTAATCGAGATAGATACAGGATTATCTACATATAAATAATCAAAGGAGGAGTTGAAATCCGGCTGACTGTCTGTATGTCAGTCCGCCAGTGCAAGCTGTATCTTGAGTAAAAATTAAGATATCTTGATGAAACTTGCATGTTCCTTGCCATACCCACAAAACGCCATTAACCGAAAACGTATAAAGCGGCGTAAGTAAAGTCTAAAGTAAGATATACTCTAGAACTCTAATTTGGCACAGGGGATCACAGTAGCTAGAGACACTTGTACATATCTCCTAGACTACTACAATAGCCAAATTCACTCAGGATAAATCCCTAAAGCACCCCTACTGACACTATAAAAATGGTTGAAGATGACCACTCCCCATTAAACGATTCTGTTAAAAACTGCTACTTACATACAGCTGCAAACGAAACCATTGGTTTTCGGAAAATGCAATATGAAGAGTGTCACTGCGAAGAGAAAACAGACTGCCTATCTCGCAACGTTACATGTTGTGGTCGAGCGGGATGGGACGAAAAAAAGTGAGGCAAAACACGAGAAAGACCGCAATGCGTGAGTATGAAGAGTAATGCTCGAAAATTCCAAGAAAAGATGCGGACGTTCCATTGCACGAACATGAGGAAGTTCGAATAGCAACTATCCGTCTGAAAATCAACAAAGCGGCGGGAGACGCATGTATCAGCTTCTGTTTAGAATATGGCCGCACGGAGGCATGCCCGACGATTGAAATTTAACAGCCCTATTCTCATGATCTAAAAAACAAACACCACCCTCATCATTGTGAGGTTTTCGGTATGCTGAGGTGATTTGTGATTTGTGGTGTCTGAAAGCAGACCTTGCAAATTTGCAATTTTATTGAAATATAATGGAGAAACTATTCCAAAGGCATTATCTTTTATAAATATAAGTATTTGTCTATTACAATAAATAAGTTAATAAAATACTTGTTATTTTCTTTATTTTAAAAAGGATTTTATTTTATAATATAATTTTTTCGTTTATTTATTATTATTCGTTGGGAAGACTATGTCTTCTTAGTTGAACCTCTTTTTCTTAACTATACTTATTGACTACCACTTAACTACTGACTGTGAAACTTATGTTAAAAATTAGTTATATTGGAATTAAAAGTGTGTGAGCAGCGATCATTACATGCAGTGCAACGTGATCGTGCATTCAATGCAGACGCTACGTCAGCACTTTTGGGTCGCGCGTGCAACGATCGGAAATGGGCTAAATAAAATTTGGGACGTAAACAGGAAATGATAGTCAGCGAAAGTATAGCAAAAATATGCTTATACGTTTCGTAATAATTATTAAGAAATGTAAATATGTTTGGTGAGAAACGTAAATATGTGTTAGCTAATATGTTACTTACGGTCTTGCATATTTTACTCTTTTTATGTTCGAACAAAAAGACATATAAATAAATTTTAAATAATTCGGACATGATTTTATTTGTAAATAAGAGTTGTTCTTTGACATTTTGAAATCTTAAAAATAAACGAAACTATTATATGTATATGCAACAAATTTAATAGATATTTTGTTTTGTTTGTTTTTGTAAAAGTGCTGTTTTTTTTTTGTGAGGTTAGAGCAAAAATAACCTCACAAATATTTCCTCAAAAATCAGTTGAGAGGTTTTCTCAGAATAGGACTGTAAGTGTGTTCCGCCCAATCCACAAAAAATCCCTACAATCTGCGCCAACTACCACCAACTATCGTACATAAAGTTGTATAGAGCGAACTATGTGAAAGAATAAGGCCCACTGTCAACGAATTGATTAGACCTTATCAGTGTGACTTTAGACAATGAAAATCTACAACTGACCAGATACTCACCATGCGCCAATAGTTGGAAAAGGCCCGTGAAACAAGGATCGATGCACACCGGAATATTTCGAAACGCAAAACTGAATTGAGAAGGCAAAATCTTTTATAAGAAAATACAGCTGCTGGTGTACGCCGCTTTCTCCAAACAGGGTTAGGAACCAAAGCAAATGGGTGTTATAGTGAGCGAAGGCAAGACGAAATATCTACTGTTATCAAACAAACAGTCGTCGGGCTCTCGACTTGGCTCCCACGTCACTGTGTGTTTAATGTGGGTACCTGCTGACGACAGCCTTACCCCACAGCGGTCAAAAGCACAGCGGATAAAATCAATGCGTTGATCAGCGAGCTGAGAATGCTAGGCCTTTTCTGTACCAAAGGTCCGGCACCCGGTTGCAACGCAACTCCACATTCAACTGACAAAGTCAGTTCTTCCCGCATTTGGGTTTAAACCGCAACCACTACGATACTACCCGAAGGCCAGTCCGCATGAGCAGGTTGGAGTAAACTCCAAGGGCTCCTGCTCCCCGTGGTACCAGAATTAAGTCTCTGGTCAGACCTCGTAGCCGAAGCTACTACCAGTTGAGCTTCCCTACGGCTCTGGACTGGTGGCCAGGGGGTGGACCCCATACACACATCACATACACATACCACTCATACAAAATCTAACCATAGTTCCCAGCTAATCGCCTTAGCCACTTAAACAACTCACGCGTAAACATTCCCTAAATGTTCGATATTCCGACTAGTGGAGATCACACCTCTAATCGTCCAGATCCCTAATAACCGAGTAAATCGGACATTCTGCTATTAAATGATATCCTCGCTCTCCACTCTCCACTTCATCGTCGGAAGTCAAGTCATTCACAGCAATGACACACTCAAGCCCCTTCTTAACCTGAATGCAACAGCACGCTGTATGACAATCCGGTCAAGAGGGGGTGCACCTAACAAAACCTGCATAGCATCTGTTGAGACAGTGCAACATACAGGCAAACAAGCAAGCATCATACAGTGCTGAATTGAGAGGAGTTTTTGAGACCCTAAACAGTCGAGGCTGCTTCCCACCATACAGCGGCTCCATATGTGGCACAAGCCACGATATATGGTGTGGACAGCATGACGTTCAAGACCCCAATCACTCCTCAAAATGCGTCGTATTTTGAGTACGGTTGCCTGCTGTCGCTCCTTCACATTCGCCAAGTATGGAGTAAAACACATTCTTTCACTCATGGTAAACCCCAGATATTTGACTTGCGTCACATATCTCATGCTGACCCCATTCACACGAACAATCGGTGGACGAACCGAAGACAATCTGCCCTTAAGCAGAATTTCCACCGTTTTCTCCCTCTATATGTCAACTCCCACATCTACACCCCAAGAATTCACGATCTCTAAGAGATCTCCTCCCGCCCGCTCTAGCTCATACCGCGAGCGACCTTCGACCATAAGAAGAAGGTCGTTCGCATAGGCACAACACTTACAGAGTGGCTCGAGCTGCCCAAGCAGAGTGTCCATCATAAGGCTCCAAATATATGGACCACAGGTGGAACCCTGCTGGCAGCCACGAACAACTCCAATCTCCACACTCCCATTCATGCCGACAAGAGAGGTCTTTATGTCCGAAAAATAACTCCGTCAAAGATTAATTTCCGGACAGCCAAGCTCCTCCACCACTCGATCTCAGCTTAGGTAATCAAACACCCCCTTGAAGTCAAAAAATATGCAAAGGACATATTTGTTCACATTCTCCCTAACGACATTCTGAACATAAAACCACGCATCCTCTATACTGCGTTCTTTCCTGAACCCATACTGCCTATCCGACCACATATCCCGCGTTAGCTCCTGAAGCCGTTCCACCATGACTCTTTCCAGCACTTTTCCAAGTACTGGAAGCAGACTGATGCCCCGATAACATCGAGGATCGCCCCTGATCTTATCCTTATCCTCCTACGACCCCGACAGATCCTATAGACCTGACCCTAGGGGTCGTTCCTATTTTCCCTAACAAAGCTCTTCCAGTCTTCCTCTTTAATCTTAACTATCATTTCTTTGTACTCCCTATCCGCACAACTAAATTCATACCTAAGCTGGGGCAGCCTATCACAATTGGACCGTCAGGTGCGTTGAAACTTTCGCCTCAAACGCCTGACAGTCCTCCTGTTCAAGGTTAACTCCCGCGTCTACCATTTAATCCTACTAGTCGCATAACTTTCACACCTTCTAAGTACCCTATCATTTAAACCTCAAACTACCCCATATAGACGAGCAATTTGCTCGTCCACCCCCATCGCCGTGGTCATTTGCGGTTTGGCCACGGCGACTATCGTATTCGATGGAACGATGGGCTGTACGAGTTATACAACGACATTGACATAGTTCAGCGAATTTAGAGACAGTGGCTTCGCTGCCTAGGTCATGTCTTCCGTATGGGTGAAAACACTCCAGTTCTAAAAGTATTCGACGCAGTAACCGCCGGGAAAAAGAGAGGAAAAGTATGTCCGTTGGAGAGATCAGGTGGAGAAGAACCCGACTGCACTTAGTATTTCGAATTGGTGCCAAATTGTGAAAAGAAGAAACTACTAGTGTGAACTCGGGTATAACTGAAACTATACGTGAAGACCAGAAAAAAACAATGGTTTTGTGTGGCTTGTGGGCCAGTAGAATCATCGGTCCATATTTCTTCAAAAATGATGCCGGTGAGAACGTTACCGTCAATGGCGACCGTTATCGAAAAATAATAACCGACTATTTGATACCTGAAATTGAAGCTCGTGATCTCGGCGACATTTGGTTTCAAAAAGACCCTTCCCACATCTCATCAATCAATGGATTTTTCAAAAGAACACTTCGATGAGCAGATAATTTCACGTTTTCGGCTGGTCAATTGGCCACCAAGATCGTGTGATATCACACCGTTAGACTTTTTCCTGTGGGGATATGTAAAGTCTAAAGTCTATGCGGGTAATTCTGCTGCGATTCAGGCTTTGTAGCAAAACATCACGCTTGTCAATCGCCAGTTACCAGTCGAAATGCTCGAGCGAGTCATCGAAAATTGGACTCGAATGGATCATCTAAAACGCAGCCGTGGGCTATTCAAAATGTAAGTGTTAGAGAATGTTCTTTCGAATGGTAATAAACATTCACCAGTAAATTTGAAGTTTCCATGTTTTTTCTTTGAAAAAGTAGTGGATCTAGAAACGGATCACCCTTTACAATTTAAACTCATAGAACTTCCGGTTGACTTTATACCGTATATATCGGTCAATATGTGAGTTATCTCAATGAAAATTATAGAGCGTGTTTTACTCATAACAGAGTATCTTTGTGCCTAAAATAGATAAAACTGGTCAAAAACTTGACCTAGACCCTTTATAACCAATATCAGAAATTTCCAACAACCGGCTGACTTTACTTCATATGATTGGTGACTGTATGTGAGGTACCTTAATGAAGCCCAAGAAACTTTTTTTGTATGTGGTATGTTGAAAGTATGTGTTACTGACTAAAATGGATAAAATCGAGTCAATACTACCCCCTACTCCCATATTTCCTCAAGGAAATTTGTACTTTGATTCTTGGAAGTTGCAAGAGAATAAAATATTCGGTTACACCCTTCATTATTCAGATGCATTGCTGTTCAAATATCTTTGAACATGCTTATTATTATCAATGAAACAAATTTATTAACAAATTACATAAATTTATATGCATTTACACTAGGATGTGTCATTCTGAGTCCACCTTTTTTTCAACTGAAAAACAGGCTAAAAACTTTCGAAAATGTAAAAAAGAAAGTCACTCAAAAGATGAGCTCTTAATATTAATATTAAGAGGTGCCTATTTCAAATTTTCTGTTTTCCATATAAATTACATGGAAAAAAAATCATTTTTTTTGTGGTGGTTATTGTGCGGAGGTTAATATATGTGCACGCGATGGCTGCCAGTAGGGATGGTAAACTCGATTCCGATTCTACAGGAAAATCGAGTTTTCTCGTAATATAATCGATTTTTCGAATGTCAAGAATCGATTCTTAATCGACTTCGACTACTGAAGATCGATTCCGAAAAATCGATTATTTTACGAGAAAACTCGATTTTCGAGTAGAATCGGAATCGAGTTTACCATCCTTACGGGCAGCCATCGCGTGCACATAGAATAACCTCCGCACAATAACCACCACAAAAAAAATGATTTTTTTCCATGTAATTTATATGGAAAACAGAAAATTTGACATAGGCACCTTTTAAATATTAGTATTAAGAGCTCATCTTTTGAGTGACTTTCTTTTTCACATTTTCGAAAGTTTTTAGCCTTTCTTTCAGTTGAAAAAAGGTTGCCTCAGAATGACACACCCTAATTTACACGCATGCATAGATAAACAAATGTAAGTATTGATAAAATAGTGTTTCTAAAAAACCTTTGGGCATGGGCTTGAAAATAATTTATGTAACACAAATACATACAAATATACACACGCACATGCATTAGTTGTACAATTAAAAACAGCCCCATGTCGTGTTACACAATATTATATACAAACATAAACTTAGTCATTCACATTTAATTAGATAAGCTAGATTTAAAAATAAAAAAATTCTCACTCAATGAAATGTCTTTATTTTCCTCCACCAGCGGTAAGACTTTAAAGAATCTGTTTTGAGTTTTAACAATTGCTTTTAATTTGATTGTTTGTCTAAATTTTTTTCTGTTTGTAGCGTCTAAATCAGCTGCGATAATGTGATAAACTTCCTTACTGACATATAGATAGAGCTTATTCAGAGCCGCACAAGGAGATTTCGTGTAGGTTAGCTTCAAATCTCCTCGATGAAGATATTAAATGCCATTTTTGTACACCGAAGAGGGATATGTGAGATAATCTACTCAAAGGAATAAATTCCGTGATTTAAAGTCGGTCGAAACATGGGTTCGGAAAAAAGTACTAAGTACTCAAAAGCAGTTTTAATTATACAGCTAATATAAAATTTTATTATTTTAATACGATTACTTTTATATATTTTGAAAGCGTGTAAAAAAAATAATAGTAAAACCACAACCTGGTGGAAACTGTCATTAACTTCTTTTCCGATATTTAACTCTTTTTAAGATAATATTTATTGTTATTTACCTTTTGACATTTTCTTTATTTTAATATACTTAACAATAGACATTTAAACTCCGAACATAACTTGGACGATCGGTCCACAGCACAAGCACGAGTTCAAATGCAAGTCGTATCACAGCTGGAAGTTCACTTGCAGAAGGAGCGCGATCGATTACAGGCTATGATGCATCATCTTTATTTAACAAAACAATTTTTAAATACTGAAAATATCGAGTCGAAGGTGAGTTGAAAGAAGGCTGCATCAAAAAATTTTAACGAAGAAGAAACTTATACCTTGAGATGACTACACAATACCATTTCTTATTAAGGAACCATTGGAATCACCTTACAGCAATATCTCAGCCAGCCTGAGCCCAACAACTATGGGGTCGGTAATGCCAATGGCGGTACCGCAAGTAACTAACTTACAAGGTGTAACTAATTTGAACATGTCGATGAATGTGAATAGCACTCGTAGCATACCGATTAGCTCACCTATTCTGACCACGGCTAACATATCTGCGATTAGAAAGCGAATCAACGATAAAACCCCCATTTCCCTAACGGGCGGTAAGTTTCCAAATTAACAACCATTTTTGATTGATGTTATCTACATAATAGATAGTTGAAAATGTGTGAACAACATTCTCCTATAAATATTAACCGACTTTTTTAATCAGTTATAAAACATATGAAAAACCATTATTTTCAATCGCCAGCATAAATTAAGTCGACTACCAAAACCTTATATACTTGTAAATGGAACAGAAACAAATAGTACCACTCCATCTCAGAAAATGATAACTTCGTCCTCACTTCAATCAGTCCATTAGTTGATCATGAATCCGTTTGCGATATGGATAACGATTTTAGTTTCTCAATTTTACAAAATTGTAAATAAAATTTTAACATTTTTTTATACGTAGTGAATGAGAAGTCTTACTTTTTTGAAATTTTTTTATCAAAATAACTCTTCGTCCTTACCTCATAAATTTTACCCAAAAAAGTGTGTGTGTGTCTAAAACGATTGGTGCATTAGTTTTAAAGTTATGAAAAGTGCCGACTCTGTAAACGTGAATTTTGGGGAACATTATTGAACACTTTTGTAAAACAATCATAAAACAACATAATACAATACAAACAACATAACATAATTTTATAAAAGTGAAAACATAGAATCATTAAATGAGGTTTCGACTTGACAGAAATTCGAAGAAACAAAAATGAATTGAAAACGGATTGGCTGTTTGTGTTGATCCACCGAGTAGTTTCAAACTACTGTGGTTTGCAAAAAACATATTTTAAGTTTTCCGATTCACTTCGCCGGTCTCGAACGTACCAGAGCCCTTTGCTAATTAACGAATAGCTCGAAAAGTATTTGTCGGGCTTACTTCAAATTTTCAAAGAAAATTACTTTCAATGAAAAAAACGTTTTTTGAAAATTCTGATTACCCCTAAAACTTTAATTAAACATGTTCAAATACATTTTCTTAAAGATATTATAATTCTAATATAATGGGAACCAAATTCAAAGCTGAGTCAAATATCTCAAATAGCGTCTCAAGGTGCTTTAATTGAAAGTTGGGACTTCAAATATAACTTGCCCATTAAATAATTTCAACTCAAAGATTAAGTATATGTAAATCACTATTCTAACTTTCAAATTATTTTTACTATTATTTATTTTAAGCAAACATTTTTTTTTGTTGAGTGAACAAAAACAAAAATCAATAAAATTACAATGCCTTGCAGGTTTGCCTTATATGTTGGAAAGAGCCGGTTTGGATGTCCAACAAGGTAACAATACATTGTACATTCGAAAAGACCGGATTTTCTAGTTTATTCGTAATTAATTTTACACATTTTATACATTCTTTCAGAAATACACCGAAATCGAGAGTTTTATAAAAATGCTGATGTACGACCTCCTTTCACATATGCTTCACTTATACGGCAGGTAACTTATACAAGTATATACATAATTATGTAACTATAAATACCGACAAACACGAAAGAAATCAACAGAAATTGGAATCTGTTACTACCAACTATCGGTTAAATCGCCGATTAATTACAAAACAGCGCTACTATAAATTTTTGGTAAAGTGTCTATGAATTTATTAAGGCCTAATCCACAATTCTAACTAAAACTCTTGCTCCTTACGCAACTCCTTAAGATTGAAGAAATCCGGAATCAATTCTGTATTTATTTTATCTGAAAACGAATTGTGCTACTGAAACGTATCTGTCTGTAGTTGATTGTACAGTCACTTAGGAAGAAAAACACATTTAATAAATTTTTACTATGTACTACTACTTCTACATGTACGATGACCAACGTAAATCGCTATGTTTTTGTAATATGTAAAACTAGACATTGAATCAGCGTGACTATACTTCCTAATGCATATTACCCTTTATAACAAAGCTTGTGGAATTGATAATTATTTCCTTTTTTCTGGGTGTATTCACGCAATCAGTTTCGTCGTGCAATAAAAGCATATTAGTCGTTTCTTCTCTTCGCCCCTTTTGTAGTTAGCGTTATTTCCAGGTGGAGCCATGTACTTCCTTGCTAAACAGAGGAGGCCACACTCTACTAAATACACATACTTGTTGGTACTCCATTATCATGCCTTTGCAAACCAGGCGAATTTACTATAATTTATATTGGTCGCCGCCTTAATAAATTTCCGATAGGCTGAAAGCGCTTCGTCGACACATGAGAATATTTTGATCCACACTTAGCAGGATCAGTGATCGCAACTGCACAACCTTTATCACTATGTTATTGTTTCAATTGAGCCCATTTTAAATATATAAATTATTTCTGCTTTTTTGCTATATTATTACACTGTTTCTTTAATATATTTCAAGTCTATTATAGAGTCACCTGACAAGCAGTTAACTTTAAACGAAATTTATAATTGGTTTCAAAACACATTCTGCTATTTTCGGCGCAATGCTGCAACTTGGAAAGTAAGTAAGAAAATGTTATCACTTATGCATATCATTTTTGAAAC
Organism: Bactrocera tryoni; assembly: GCF_016617805.1. Taxonomy (NCBI): domain Eukaryota; kingdom Metazoa; phylum Arthropoda; class Insecta; order Diptera; family Tephritidae; genus Bactrocera; species Bactrocera tryoni. The sequence continues at coordinate 19,177,792 of NW_024395824.1, read as the reverse complement.
CATATTTTCGAGCCCTGATTCATGTCAAACACGCATATTAGGGCATACCATAAAACTCTATGTAACGAAATTCAACAGGCCAAGGACGTGATACTTTTTAAGTAATAAAACGTTTTCGTTATACAGAGGGAAGGCATATTACGACCAATATTTAAGAAAGAAGTACTTTACTTTAATTTATTTCAAAAACGTCATACATACGATTTTAAAAAGTCAAAATAAGTTATTTTTGCTTGACGTTTTTTAGTTTGCTAACAAACTTCCCGCCAGAGTCTCTGAAGAAGATTCACAGTGAGCTCAGTAGGCGTACTGCTACGCAGCCTCTTTTATGGAAGTGAGCATTCACTTCGACAGCAGTAGCGATAGCAGTTACCGGTAATACCAACGCTGAGTTCGCTAAGTGCACGGTCAAAGCTGGTCACGGAAAGTCTGTCCTGACTAGAAATAAATCAAGCTCGTTTGAGTGCCTGGGGATATAGGAATCGCTGGTAACTGCATAGCGGATGAGCTAGCAAGGGGGATATTATATCGCTGCCTTGGATATTAATCTGCATCAAATTTCGTAAAGATACTTTGTCAAATTTTTCCAAGATCCTTGGACAATAATTCGTGATGACAATTTAGTGCAGATAATTTGTGAAATAAAAAAAGTTTTCCTTACAAAGACTTTATTTTGATCGATTAGTTTGTGTGGCAGCTGTAATGGTATAGAAAAGGACGTGTGAAAGTTTTCAGATCGATATCTCAAAAGCTGAGGGACTAGTTTGCGTTTAAACAAACAGATAGACAGACGCATAGAGCGAAATCAACCTTGGTCACCATCATGAGCTGAATGATGTGTTGTGTGAAAAGCAGAGACAGTCGCTTCGCAAATCTTAAGCAAAGCAAATCATTTTCGGTATTGTTTACGTTATAACGAGTTTATCGTTAAATGGAGTTTCGTTATGTGGAGTTTTCGCTGTATGTACATATGTATGTATATGCGGTACATAAATCACTTATTTATAATGATTTATAAATATTAATTCGTTTAAATATCATGTTTATATACATACAAATCTGTATCATTATTCATTACAAGCATATGTTAATAGTTGGCACGATTAAATGACAAATATAACTATGTGTTTACATATATAGTATATGTGGTGCATAAATTAGTATAACTTTGTGCTTATTTTTATATTCTCGCAAAGTGTTTGTACAGGTATTAAAAGTTTTGTTCACATAACCTATTTCAGTTTTTTTTAACTCTAATGGAATTATGTAATGTGCATATCTCACAAATCGCTAGGGCTATTTCAACCAAACTTGCTAAGAAAAAGTATTTCTACTCACTTTGAGTATGGATGAAATCAGATGATTATCACACCTACTCTCCATTTAAAGGTTGTGTTAAAAACTACTTTGAGCGATAACTGTCTGAATACTGTCTGTACACTAAGTTTCACAGCAGAGATAGTACGAAAGAGCGGAACCGGTATGAGAATTGGAGGCGAGGCATGGCACCGTAATATCCTATTTTTCAGGAACAACTTTACCAATTTCCACCATAACATTTTTTCGACATTGTAACATAAGGCATTCTGAAAATGCACAAAACAACATCGTCTACTTCCCATATATTAAAATGTTACATTTAGTACAGACTGCCAATCAAACCTTAAGAAATGCCATTCCATGTGCAAAAATAGTCGAAATCGAACTAGAACTTTTCAAGTCCCCAGTTACGGAATAGTGGTACACAATTATTGATTTTTGCCGAACATATTGGTACAAATCCGAAAAATATTATTGAAATTAAGAAAGACTATTTTTTTTATAAAATTGTGCCCTTGTGCCGAAAAAGGGGAAAAACAGATCAATGCTTCCTCTTGTCCCCATATACCTAACCAAAAAACTGTCGAGCCAACGATTGACCGTGTATATAGGTCTATATGTGAGATATCTTAAAGAAATTAAGAAAGCGTGTTCTTGTGGCTAAAATGGATAAAATCAGATCAATACTAGTGATAGGGCGGTGTTGTGACTTTTAAGGAACACTGCTACTTGTGACTGTGACTTTGTAGTAGCAGTGATTTTAAACTGTTACTGTGACTGTAATAAAAATTATAACAGACAAAGGCCAATAAAGTAGAACAAAATTGTTTCCTTTTCATTTACGTACAATGTACATATTTATTAGAATAAACAGAAATTAGGCTAAAACACACAAATACTTTTTTGCTAAGTCTGCCATTTTGGGATATCTGTATTTATTTTCAAACCACCAATGAAATGAGTCCCAACTACGGGAAACCAGCCCATCTTCCAAATAGCGCTGAATTTCAATAATGCCTTTTGCTTCTACGCTACTATGTGGCTTATGATCATTAGCGTATTTATCGAAAGAACTCCATATTGATACTGATTGTTCTACATTTTTATACTCTCGCAACAAAGTTGCTAAAGAGAGTATTATAGTTTTGTTCACATAACGGTTGTTTGTAAGTCCTAAAACTAAAAGAGTCAGATATAAAGTTATATATACCAAAGTGATCAGGGTGACGAGTAGAGTTGAGATCCGGATGTCTGTCTGTCCGTCCGTCCGTCCGTGCAAGCTGTAACTTGAGTAAAAATTGAGATATCATGATGAAACTTGGTACACGTATTCCTTGGTTCAATAAAATGGTTAAGTTCGAAGATGGGCAAAATCGGCCCACTGCTACGCCCACAAAATGGCGAAAACCGAAAACCGAAAACCTATAAAGTGTCATAACGAAGCCATAAATAAAGATATTAAAGTGAAATTTGGCATAAAGGATCGCATTAAGGAGAGGCATATTTGGACGAAATTTTTTTGGAAAAGTGGGCGTGGCCCCGCCCCCTACTAAGTTTTTTGTACATATCTCGGAAACTACTGTAGCTATGTCAACCAAACTCTATAGAGTCGTTTCCTTCAGGCATTTCCATATACAATTCAAAAATGGGAGAAATCGGATAATAACCACGCCCACCTCTCATACAAAGGTTATGTTGAAAATCACGAAAAGTGCGTTAACCGATTAAAAAAAAACGTCAGAAACACTAAATTTTACGGAAGAAATGGCAGAAAGAAGCTGCATTTAGACTTTTTTTAAAAATTGAAAATGGGCGTGGCGTCGCCCACTTATGTTCGGTACTTATTCGGTATGTAATATTTTCTTAACATCCTGATGACATGTACAAAATATGGGTGAAATCGGTTCACAACCACGCCTTCTTCCAATATAACGCTATTTTGAATTACATCTGATGCCTTCTCTGTATAATATGTATGTATGTATATACATACATTAGGAAATGAAAATACAATTATATACTCAAAGTACACAAATTGATCTAATCTAATTAATTTTACAAAACAAAATAAAAAATATGTAAATGACGGATAATGAAATCTCGATTATCACTTTATCATGCGAGAGTATAAAATGTTCGGTGACACCCGAACTTAGCCCTTCCTTACTTGTCTTCTGTTCTTTCAGTCTGAAATTCTATTTCTTCCCTTTGCACTTCTATTAGATAACGTTTTATATTTTTTTTTGTGCCGATTCATCAGTCAACGCCACTAATTTGAATCTGGGGTCGAGAAAAGTAGCTACCATAAGTGTATTGCTATGTTGTAAAATGCTAAAACGTTCTCTAATTCCATTTAAAAAAATTTCAATCACTTTTTTTATGGTGTTTGAAAATATTTCAGTTCGCCTGTGTCCATACACATATAATAGACCATTTGTGATTGGTTTTACCAGCGAACCTGTGCAATACGTTTCACCACTAATGCTTACTGTAGTATCTCTAAATACTTCAGAAGGATTCTTCTTTTACAATTAAATTAATTGTGTGAGCAATATATCCAAAATGCTTCCAACCTAACTTATTAATTATGACACTTTTTATGTTACTAGCATTATCCGAAACAGCTAGCAATATTTTGTCCTTAATTTTCCAATCACTTATGATTTGTTGTATCGCCTTACCTAAGTTTTCAGCTGTATGATTTTGCTTTATTTGGGATTATGATAAAAGTATTGACGTTAATTCAAAATTTTCGGATACATAATTTGCCGTTACAGCAATGAAACCACACATAACTCGTTTTTGTTCTTTTTGACAGACATCTTTAATTTTTATTAAGTATAAGCAAAATGATTTGTAACCGTTTCGTACAAAAATTAATGTAAATATCCGTTATTTTTTAAAAAGCACATTTTTTAAGTAATAATAAATATAATCTCTGAAGGTTTTTTTCAATATAAGGATACTCAATAGAAACTATTTAAAGTAAACGAAAACTTCATTTTAAAAATATTTCGTTACTTATATTTACAGTACCAATATACATATATGTACATATGTATATAAAATTTATGCAATTTTAAGATTAAAAGTTTTATAATTGGCTTTACTACCGCATTGAGGTTTCTGTAATCAATTTAATTTGTACATAAGTATTACCCGCTTAAAGCTAAATTAACTTATTTTATATATCAACCATAGCAGTAGTGGTTAAGTAGCAGTGACAAAATCACAGGTACTGAAATATTTTCTATCTCTAGTCAATACTACTCCAAGCCCCATATGCCTAAAATGCGAATTTCAAACTTCCGGTTGAATATATAGCAAATACAAATTATTTCCACAGCACTATGTGCTTTTAATGAAATCCAAGTTGAACAAATTATTTACTTAGCACTACGTATATTTAATCAGCACTATGTGCTGTTGTTGAAATCTAAATTAGAACTGAAACTTATAAATAGAAGCCTTTGATTTCCCTACTCTAGGCACAATTTTGGCATTACTGTTACTACTGCACCTGATGTTGTTGTTGTTGCTTAACTGCATCTGCTGTTGTTGTTTAGACAACAGATGAATCGCTGTTACTGCGCTGATGTTGTAGCGAAGAACTTGCAAGTTGATGAGAAAACGCTAATGCGGACTATTCCCGCGCTTACTGCTCGGTGTTTTGTTAGTTAAAAAAACTATAGCTGTAGCAATGGTCAAAAAAGAAGTGGTGTGCTCCGCTCTGGCGTAGCGGTAGCAAAAAATTGGGTACGGTAGTAGAACAGAGCTAATTAAAGTTTTCATGTGCTGTTCAGAGCACATACTTTTACATTGTTCTGCTATGGCTCTGCTACGGCTCCCGACAAAGTGAGAGCGATAGATATAGCGTAGCAATAATTCTAGAAATTTTGCTGCTACGAAGTAGTAAATGAAAACCGTGATTCCATGTAGGTTTTTCATTTGTCCAAGGTTCCTCAAATTAATTTTGCGCAAATAAAGTAGGCTTAAAATTTTCAAATATTGGGGCAACAATTTTGTTTAACAGTCTCAGTCAGTTTATCGATTTGCTGCTGTACTTGAGTGTTTATGCAAAATGACTGTCATTGGATTCCATAAGTTCTTGTGCTTTAAATTTAAATTCATTGAAATCGTCGAAATCTGCTTCGCACTTGTCTATTGTGAATTTTCACCGTGTCAATCAATCGATAAATTTGATTAATGTCCTGAACAACTGTAGTCATGTGTGATTGGGGAAAAACGTGAAATATATTTTCTTTCTCCCGCAAAACGGTGAGGTAATTCATCAAATTCGTTCTATGCGTTAAGTAGTCATATTTGTCCCAAACTGCTACAATTCCGTCAATATCCGGTATGTAGTTGGATTTTGTAAAATTAATAATTTTGCTGTCGGATCCCTGAGTACGCAAAAGTAGTAAAATAATTCTGTAAACTTGAGAAAAAAAAATAAAAATTATTACCTAAGGTTACTCTAGTGAACCTTCCTATTATCTATTAAAACTGTTCATCCTAGATACTTTTGAATCGTTTTTTCCATAAGAACTTTTGTAAATTTATTGCCAATTCTTTTATTGGTCCTAAAATAAACTTTATCTCCTTGCTTGAAAAACCTCGTAAGTTTACCGCTATTTCCCCTTGGAAAACTGCGGGCACATTTTTCAGTCCTAAAGGAAGTCACAAATTTCGTACTTTCCATTGTTTACAGAGTAGCAGTCTTTTCCCTGTCCTTCTCTACCAACTTAATTTGGTGAAACCCCGACTTTAAGTCGAGTATTGTGAAAAATGCCGATTTCCTATGTTACTTCAAATAATCGAAGAATCTGTTTTGACTATCAACTACCATCCATGAGGATCTTCCTCCCGTTCTCGTCTATCCGTTTTTTGTTGACAACCCATATAGCATTATTATATGGAGATCGAAAAGAACGAATTATTCTATGTCGTAGTAAATCATTAATTTCCTGTTTTATAAATTTTGAAGCGGCTTCAGGTAAGGTATGACTTTGAATAAATTGGTTCGTTATTAACTGTCCCAATTGTGACTACCACATTGGTGTGAAACGGCAGAGTCTCCTCTGGATTTGCGAGAACTTTTGAATATTTTTCCAATATAAAAGACATTTTTTCCGTATTCCCTGGTTCTTTAAGAAAATTCCCATTTCCAACTATTTTATTGACATTTTAACAGTCATAATAAGATATCTTCTCTTCACCGCTCCTATAGTGAAGGATTTCTTTTTGTGAATCTGTTGTTGCGTCAACGTCTTTAAAAAAGTCAAACCTAATAATCCCATCATCGTTTAAAGAATTTATTTCTTCAAAAAAGTCACATTGTGACGCATTATCATTTATTTCTAGAGATTCATAACATCGGGTCTACAGTCACTGCTTCATATTCTTCCACTTCTACTGGAGGCTCTAAAGCTTTTAGTCGTTCTGTCAGCTGTCCTATTGTGCTCTCGAAGTGGGCCCTAGTCCTTTCCGTAGCTGCAGTGACGGTAGCTGTCACTATTACCATTAATGTCTCCTCATTCATTTTGATGTCACTTATAAACTGACTACTTTTTTTAATCCTTTACTATTTATTTCCTATTATATCAACGATTTTATTTTACTTAATTCTTTAGCGCACTTCTTTAATGGCTATTTAAACACACTTAAACAATTTAGCCTACCGGCCACTTTAAGAATTTTGTTTACACTTTTGAAGATTTAATAAGCGCTATGCGCTATTTTTTAAAAATTAACTTCAATACATTTTTCGTTTATTTATTCATTTATTTATGTTTTTTATTTCTTCTTTTTTATATTGATCAATGAGTAATTACATGATAATATTATAGATCATGCTGCCAGTTCTCCTTGGTATGGTTGCGCTAATCTTCCATCTGGAGTATACTCTAAAAATTAATGCAATCAGACCAGGTCTTAGCTTACGTCGTTTTGACTTCATTCCTTGCTCTAAAACTCATATCATATATATATAATTTCGGCCTCTTTGGTTGAATTTATATTACATATGTACCATTTATTTAATTTGTTGAGCTAATTATGTTGATTTTTATGTCAATATCTCGGGTACAAAAAATATAGCAATTCAACTAAGTTTCCGCCTATAATACACAATACATAAGTCAATAAGATACCAAATTTAATTGCAATCCAGTAGGCTCTTCGTATAATGCAAATTTAATTCTTGCGGTAGATTTCCTAACATAAAGGCTTAACAACACCTAAACGTATTTCACATGCTTTGATCCTTAAAAAATGCATTGTATAAAATAATCGGTTACAACCCAACTTAGCCTTTCATTACTTGTTTTTATTTTATTTCATATTCAATTGCAAATAATGTACAATTTCTGACTTTCCAGCAGTCCTAAAAATAATTTGTTAAGTCAGTATTTGCGATATTTCTATGAAGTTAAGTGCTTTCTTAACAGTTTAATTGAGTGTTTTTCTATCCATTAGCAACATATGTACATATATGAATGAAATCGGTTTAAACCCTCCATAAATGGCATTCGCTCCTCCAATTAGATTTTCCTCAAATACCCAATATTTAAATATTTCGTCTCTTTGTTTGAGTTTATATTTCAAACATCTCAATTAAATTAAACGAGATATCTTAATTAGCAAAATGTCATTTGTTTATACAAATTATAGATATCCGCATGTCCTTTTTCACAAATTGCTCTGATGAATATAGAAATTTATCTTAAAGGAAAAAAGATAATGGAGACATTTTATCACCCAACCACAATTTCGTCGAAAAATGATTTATGAATTCTTACCTAACTTATGAAAGGTATAAAGTTTGGCCAACACATGAAAATGTTTCCCGAATTTTAAGTTTTGAAACTTGCGAGATTATAAAATATTCGTTTACAACCGAACTTAGCTCTCCCTTACTCTTTGATTTATTTTTTCGTCTTGCATTAATAAGCTTCTTCATCTTCTTAATTGGCGTAGACACCGCTTACGCGATTATAGCCGAGTTAACAACAGCGCGCCAGTCGTTTCTTCTTTTCGCTACGTGGCGCCAATTGGATATTGCGTCGAATACTTTCAGAGCTGGAGTGTTTTCATCCATACGGACAACATGACCTAGCCCGCGTAGCCGCTGTCTTTTAATTCGCTGAACTATGTCAATGTCGTCGTATATCTCGTACAGCTCATCGTTCCATCGAATGCGATATTCGCCGTGGCCAATGCGCAAAGGACCATAAATTTTTCGCAGAATTTTTCTCTCGAAAACTCGTAACGTCGACTCATCGGTTGCTGTCATCGCCCAAGCCTCTGCACCATATAGAAGGACGGGAATTATGAGCGACTTATAGAGTTTAGCTTTTGTTCGTCGAGAGAGGACTTTACTTTTCAATTGTCTACTCAGTCCGAAGTAGCACCTGTTGGCAAGAGCAATCCTGCCTACTTTTCTACTAATTATCTACAACTTCAAAGTTATGACTGTCAACAGTGACGTGAGAGCCAAGTCGCGAGTGCGAAGACTGTTTGTTTGATGACAGAAGATATTTCGTTTTGCCCTCGTTCACTGCCAGACCCATTTTCTGTGCTTCCTTGTCCAGCCTGGAGAAAGCAGAACTAACGGCGCGGGTGTTGAGGCCGATGATATCAATATCATCGGCATATGCCAGCAGCTGTACACTCTTATAAAAGATTGTACCTGCTCAATTAAGTTCTGCAGCTCGAACTATTTTCTCCAGGAGCAGGTTGAAGAAGTCGCACGATAGCGAGTCGCCTTGTCTGAAACCTCGTTTGGTATCGAACGGCTCGGAGAGGTCCTTCCCGATCCTGAAGGAGCTTTTGGTGTTACTCAACATCAGTTTACACTGCCGTATTAGTTTTGCGGGGATACCAAATTCAGACATCGCGGCATAAAGACAGCTCCTTTTCGTGCTGTCGAAAGCAGCTTTGAAATCGACGAAGAGGTGGTGTGTGTCGATTCTTCTTTCACGGGTCTTTTCCAAGATTTGGCGCATGGTGAGTATCTGGTCGGTTGTTGATTTTCCAGGTCTGAAGCCACACTGATAAGGTCCAATCAGTTTGTTGACGGTGGGCTTTAATCTTTCACACAATACGCTCGATAGAACCTTATATGCGATGTTTAGGAGGCTTATCCCACGGTAGTTGGCGCAGATTCTGGGGTCTCCTTTTTTATGGATTGGGCATAGCACACTTAAATTCCAATCGTTGGGCATGCTTTCGTCCGACCATATTTTACAACGAAGCTGATGCATGCTCCCTATTAGTTATTCGCCGCCGTGTTTGAATAGCTCGGCCGGCAATCCATCGGCCCCCGCCGCTTTGTTGTTCTTCAGGCGGGTAATTGCTATTCGAACTTCTTCATGGTCGGGTAATGGAACGTCTGCTCCATCGTCATCGATTGGGGAATCGGGTTCTGCTTCTCCTGGCGTTGTGCATTCACTGCCATTCAACAGGCTGGAGAAGTGTTCCCTCCATAATTTAACTATGCTCTGGGCATCGGTCACTAGATCACCTTTGGGGGTTCTACAAGAGTATGCTCCGGTCTTGAAACCTTCTGTAAGCCGCCGCATTTTTTCGTAGAATTTTTTAGCATTACCCCTGTCGGCCAGCTTATCAAGATCTTCATACTCACGCATTTCGGCCTCTTTCTTCTTCTGTCTACAAATGCGTCTCGCTTCCCTCTTCAACTCTCGGTATCTATCCCATCCCGCACGTGTAGTGGTCGATCGTAACGTTGCGAGTAGGCAGCCTGTTTTCTCTCCGCTGCGACACGCCACTCCTCGTCGTACCAGCTGTTCTTTTGCACTTTCCGAAAACCAATGGTTTCGGTTGCAGCTGTACGTAAGGAGTTTGAAATGCCGTCCCACAGTTCCCTTATACCGAGTTGTTGACGAGTGCTCTCAGAGAGCAGAAGTGCAAGCCGAGTAGAAAATCGTTCGGTCGTCTGTTGTGATTGCAGCTTCTCGACGTCGAACCTTCCTTGTGTTTGTTGACGTGCGTTTTTTGCTGCACAGAGGCGGGTGCGAATCTTGGCTGCAACAAGATAGTGGTCCGAGTCGATGTTAGGACCTCGGAGCGTACGCACATCTAAAACACTGGAGACGTGTCTTCCGTCTATCACAACATGATCGATCTGGTTGGTAGTTTTTCAATCCGGAGACAGCCAGGTAGCTTGATGAATCTTTTTATGCTGGAATCTAGTACTACAGATAACCATATTTCGGGCCCCGGCGAAGTCGATCAGCCTCAACCCATTTGGGGATGTTTCGCCGTGGAGGCTGAATGTACCGACCGTAGTGCCAAAGATACCTTCTTTGCCAACCCTGGCGTTAAAGTCGCCAAGCGTGGGCGCAAATCAGCGATATGTTGAAGAACCTCGCTTTGACGAGGATGGTGGCTAGACGTTTATTCACCGCAGTGAATGATAGTACTCGGCGACGGAGTCTCTCTCCCACCACGAATCCAACACCAAACTTGCGCTCCTTTATATGGCCACTGTAGTAAATGTCACAAGGACCTACTCGTTTCTCTCCGTGTCCCGTCCATCGCATTTCTTGGACGGCGGTGATGTCAGCCTTTATTTTTGCGAGGACATCAACCAGCTGGGCAGTGGCACCTTCCCAATTGAGGGTCCGGACATTCCAGGTGCATGCCCTCAACACGTAGTCCTTATTTCGTTTGCCATGGTCGTCATCAAAAGGGGGGTCTCTCATCCGAGGCTGCTTTTTCTTTTTCATTGGAGTGTTTTTTTACGTGGCGGGTCCCAAACCTATGTAGGGGATGTTTCACCTTCTCACATTAGCTCCCCTTCGAACGGATGTTCTTAGGCTACCCAGAGGATACTTGGTCAAAGACCGGAAGTAGTGAGCTGCTTGAGCCATGTGTAAAAGAATCGTTTCTGGCCACTCCCAAGTGAATGGCGATCAGAGAACTTTCCTCACTTGCGTGAACTTCTACACATGACTCCATCCTCCAGTAATAAGCACCCAAAGGATAAAAACTCTTTTCTGCTCCCCACTGTATTAGTACCTTTAATAAAAAATATGATAGAAAAATAGTTTGCGTTAAAATGGAGCTTATTGCATAAACATATTTGTATGTCTATAAAACATTGCTTATATGCCAGTATGCAAGTTGTGAACTTTCTGGCATGATTCAACATATATTTACATACATATAAGGATATATGTATTTATAATATTTTATATATATGCATGTATCATTCTACCAAAATAACCACGCTTGTTGAAGCTGTACGTATAGTTTGTAAAGCATATGTAATTCTTTGTTCCTTTACTTTTGCCGCTTAATTGATCTATCGAAATACGATCGGCGACCAGCCATAAAAAAATCGTTTAATTGTTATAATTTTTTCATTAAATCAATAAAGTTTAATGGGGGACATATCAATTTTCTATAAATTGATTAAGACGTTTTGATTGGTTGGTATGACCGTATATTATGCTGTTATCGCTTAAAAAGTGGAATGAGAGAGAAACAGAAACTCAAACACACAAAAAACGTCGTGTTGAAATATAGCAGTATAAAGTTTTTCAAAACGTTGCCTTTGCTATTGATAAACTATTGCTAAACAGGGGACCGAGATTTCTTCATTGCTGTCCCATTCCTCATCGTCTCCGCTGACATCTATGTACTGTGGTGGTCAAAACATTTGCAACCAGAATGACTATTTTATTTTAATACATTTTTTTTTTAACTTTTGATAAAGTATTCCTTTATCTATATATATTTTTTATTGGAGATTTTGTTTATACAAATAATCATAAAAACTGAAACAATAATTTATTTGCTTATAACGGTAAAAAGGCATTAAATAAACCAAAGTCAAAATTCATGTGTTCAAAACATTTGCAACTTTTAAGTATTCTAAAAATATTCTAAAATTTTTTCAATATTTAGTTGCATAGCCATTATTTTTAATAACTTCAGCACATCTTCTAGGCATTGAAGCTACTAGACTTTCAATGTAACTGTAAGGGATCGCTTTCCATTCCTTTTCCAATCTGGCGAAAAGCTCATCACCATTCCGGAATATTTCACTGCCTATTTTGCGTTTAACCATCATCCACATATTCTCAATCGGGTTGAGATCGGTAGACTGTGCCGGCCATACCATAGTTTTTTATATGATTTTCCTCTTACCATGATTTTACGAGCCTAGACGTGGGCTTAGGGTCGTTATCGTGTTGGAAAGTCCATACAAGTTGCATTTCCCAATCGGCAAACGGCAGCATGACATTAGTTAAAATGTCCCTATAATTTACAGCTGTCATGGTGTCAGTTATACGATGAATTGGACCAATAACATTACCGGAAAAGCACCCACACACCATAATATTACCCCCTCCGTGTTTTACTGTAGCAGTTGTGCACCTTGGGTTATATTTTTCACCTCGCGGACGCCGAATATAAGCTTTGCTATCTGAGCCTCGGAGGTTGAATTTGGATTCATCTGACCATAAAATTGAGTTCCATTTCTGCTTAGCCCAATTTAAGTGTGATCGAGCAAAACTCAACCTCTCTTTTCTATTTTTTGCAGAGACATATGGCTTTTTCGTACATCTGTAACTGTTGTAACACGAGGCCTACCTCCTCTGTGAACTGTGTGGATGTTCTCAGTCCGAATAATACGGCAAATCGTTGATTTATGTATGGAATATTTTAACGATATTTCTTTTTACGTTTCATTTCATTCCATTTCTAAAATCTTCTTTTATTTTTGCTTTAAAGTCCGAACTGTATTTATTGACTCCCATTTTCAACCGAAAATATTACAAAGATCACAAAACACGGAAAAACACGCGAAAGACTGAATCCAAACTCTTAGTAAAATAAAAACGCATGAAGTTCCACTAATTATGTGGAATGCGATTACCGTTATAACTTGCTTTTTGTTAAGTAGCTAAATAAAGTAATAATACAGCAAATATCAGTTGCGAATGTTTTGAATACTTGCATTTCATATTTTCCACTGGAATATTGCTTTGTTTTTGTTATAGGTTAAAAATAACAATTTTAACAGTACATATTTAACAAATACAATAACTTAAGCTCGGAAAAGAGAAAAACAAAGAGCACAAAAATTACTTTAGCAACAAAAAACAAATGGTAGAGACAAATATTTGATTTTGGTTGCAAATGTTTTGACCACCAATGTATATACATGTCTCTGTGTGACCCTGAAACTTTTCTGCAATAACACTTTCATCAAATATCGTTAAATGGTTAGGTGTAGTCAGAGACATAAAAAAATTACAATTAAACATTATTTCTTTTCCAAGTAAGTTGTTTTATTTTATAAAAGTAAAACTACGTATAGCAACATTAATTTAGGTTTCAACTTGACTTGACATAAAATAAAAAAATAATAACTTTAAAAATAATGGCTGTTTGTGTTGACGCAGTTCCACCTGAAGCTCCTTGTGGTGACAATAACTAATCCTTGGAGATTAATCTCAAATCAATCGGTAAAAAAATATTTTTTTTAATAGATAAACCACCTTTTTTAATTAACAAAATGTCGGTCTTACGAAAAATGTTTAAAATTTTCGGGCAAATCCCAATAGTTTTATTATTTTTAAAAGTAGAAATGTAAGGCACTAGTTTCTCATGTTTTCAAAAATAATCTGTATACATATATTGGGTAGTCGAAAAAGTATTTTCGTATTTTGTCACTAGATGTCGTTGTAGTCGTATATCTCCAGTGCTACCAATCACATTGTGTCATGCCATAAAGTGTTAGAAAGGTGAAATTTTGAGCTTCATTTAACCACAAAAAATTAAATTCGGGGAAGTTGAAAGAAAGTTACAGCTGTTCAAAAATGAGTTAGAAATACGAAAAGACTTTTTCGACTACCCAATATTTCATTGAAATCCACCGAGTCGTTTCCGAGCTACAGTGGTCACTAGTTCAAAACCATGAGAGGGGTTCTCTTGCTCTTGCAAAACCCTTGCACCGAGCACGTATTGCAAAATTTTAGAAGTTTCCAATTGGAGCAACGACACAACAACAAAACACACGCAGAAAAATATTTGCAATGCCTGTAGAATATGTAAGACCAAAACCCATGTTTGTTTTCGTGCATTTTACATAAAGACATATTTCGCCGTTAAATTTTTGAGAAAGGTAAGTTTTAAATCTTCTTCTTCTTTATTGGCGTAGACAACGGCGTGCCAGTCGTTTCTTCTTTTCGCTATGTGGATTATGCCAATTGGATATTCCAAGCGAAGCCAGGTCCTTCTCCACTTGTTCCTTCCACCGGAGTGGAGGTCTTCCTCTGCTTCCCCCGGCCGGTACTGCGTCGAATACTTTCAGAGCTGGAGTGTTTTCGTCCATCCGGACAACATGACCTAGCCAGCGTAGCCACTGTCTTTTAATTCGCTAAACTATGTCAATGTCGTCGTATATCTCGTACAGCCCATCGTTCCATCGAATGCGATATTCGCCGTGGCCCAAGTCGCGAGTGCGACGACTGTTTGTTTGACGACAGGAGATATTTCGTCATGCCCTCGTTCACTGCCAGACCCATTTGCATTGCCTCCTTGTCCCTGGAGAAAGCAGAACTAACGGCGTGGGTGTTGAGGCCGATGATATCAACATCATCGGCATACGCCAGCAGCTGTACACTCCTATAAAAGATTGTACCTGCTCGATTAAGTTCTACAGTTCGAATTATTTTCTCCAGCAGCAGATTGAAGAAGTCGCACCATAGGGAGTCGCCTTGTCTGAAACCTCGTTTGGTATCGAACGGCTCGTTGCTCAACGTCAGTTTACACAGCCGTATTAGTTTTGCGGGGATACAAAATTCAGACATCGCGGCATAAAGGCAGCCTCTTTTTGTGCTGTCGAAAGCAGTTTGGAAATCGACGAAGAGGTATCTGGTCGGTTGTTGATTTGCCAGGTCTAAAGCCACACTGATAAAGTCCAATCAGTTTGTTGACGGTGGGCTTTAATCTTTCACATAATACGCTCGATAGAACCTTATACGCGATGTTGGGAAGGCTTATCCCACGGTAGTTAGCGCAAGTTGTGGGGTCTCAATTTTTATGGATTTGGCATAGCACACTTAAATTCCACTCGTTGGGCATGCTTTCGTCCGACCATATTTTTCAATGAAGCTACGGCAAAGAAGCATGAATACGGCCGGTCTTGAAACCTTCTGTAAGCCGCCGCATCTTTTCGTAGAATTTTTGAGCATTATCCCTGTCGGCCAGCTTATCAAGCTCTTCATACTCACGCATTTCGGCCTCTTTCTTTTTCTGTCTGCAAATGCGTATCGCTTCCCTCTTCAACTCTCGATATTTATCCCATCCCGCACGTGTTTCTCCTCGTCGTAGCAGCTTTTCTTTTGCATTTTCCGAAAACCAATGGTTTCGGTTGCAGCTATACCTAAGGAGTTTCCTTATACCGAGTTGTTGACGAGTGCTCTCAGAGAGCAGGAGTGCAAGCCGAGTAGAAAATCGTTCGGCTGTCTGTTGTATTGCAGCTTCTCGACGTCGAACCTTCCTTGTGTTTGGTGGCGCGCCTCTTTTGCTGCACAGAGGCGGGTGCGAATCTTAGCTGCAACAAGATAGTGGTCCGAGTCGATGTTAGGACCTCGGAGCGTACGCACGTTTAGAATATAAATAAAAATCATCGGAAAAGTCCTGTGACAAACACAGTGCTTACCAGTGCTATGAGAGACAAATAGCATGAAAAGAACCGTACAGAAAGTATGGGGAAAGATAAAGTACAGAAAAAAGCCAATATTAAACTGTATTCACTATTCAGTATATAAGGAAAATTTCACAATCTAATTTCATTTCAATATATCACTTCCTATGAGGTAAGGTTAGGCAGGTTACAGAATTTAGCCTTTCGCTATTTAAAAGGGCATCTCGACAGGCTAAAGTTTATGGCATACTAACTGTCAAATCTATTGCCATTGCCGTTACCAAAACTGTATGTGGGCATTTGTGATCATAACATAATTCTCTTGCTCTTGCAAAACCCTTGAACGGTGCACGAATTGCTGATTGTAGAACTGCACAACAACAAACACACGCAGAAAATTATTTGCAATGGGTGTAAAATATGTAAGACCAAAACCCATGTTCCATTCCCATTTTCGTGCAATGACACGTAAAAATATAATTGCAACCCTGTGCCACCTGTCATTTTACATAAAAACATATTACGCCGTTAAATTGTTGAGGAAGGTAAGCTTTAAATAGATTTTCGATTTATATTAAAATTATAAAGATTTGTTACAGTTTTTTGTTAAGAATGGATGCAGAAGGTGCGCTAATTCACAATGGTCATGCACAATAGTCATTCTCAATAAATTGACCGAATCAGCAGTTCATATATCACTAGATTTTGTGATGGGTGCTCTCTTAGCCTTGCATATTTCGGTATAGGATTTTTGCATTTTGTGTCATCGTGCAATCTTACAAGAGCAAGAGAATAACCCTAATCATTTGCGAAAAGCTGTCGGGTAGGTAGGTTCGAGCTGATAAAGCGCATGTTTTGAGCTTTTGAACTGTTTAAAGTTTTATTTAGATGAAAAAAATGTATGTGGAAAATAAAAATAGCAGAAATATACTTTTTTCTCCAAATGTATTTCTTGAAAAAAAAAGATTTCATATTTTCGGACTATAATAATTGTAGCATAAATTTTATATACCAATTAGAATAATAAATTTGATATTAGCATTGATATTTTCATTTATGCTTGTATAAGTTTATTATATTTTAGACTTCGCTCATTCGCCAATCCATTTTGTATAATTTTGCCGCAAATTAATAATATTAAACTGAATATTAATTTTTTGGGAAAATGTATTAAATTATTTTGAAAATGTACTTTATTTTTATAATTTAACACAACCGTCTTAATACTCACTCTACTAAATTTAATATCACCGAAATGAAACTGCCGCCGGTATATGTGTAAATGGGATGTGTTGCGTCTTCGAAATTTTCATAGAAATGAAAACTGATCTGTCAAACTGCTGAAACGACAGTTCATGGCTTTCAATATATGGCATACTAATTAGTATTCCATAAGCAATATATGTACCATAAATTTTTGCCTTTCGAGATGCCCCGTAAAGAGCAGTATTGGTAGCAGTACACTGCAAATGAATTCAATTGAAGAGTAGCGCTGATGACAGGGATAATGGGATGCCCAACTTATTCCAGTGTGAAAGCACCTCAAAATTTTTTATAACATTTCCCATTATGGCCACAACGAACAAAATAAGAATTTTTGGGTATTTAAATTAAAACACCCAACATTTATTACGGTTGCAAATTATTATATATTGGACTTTTAATATATGGCGAAACTACTTAAATCCTTTTTTATGATTTTATGGTAATTTAAACAACTAGCTTTTGATCTTTCAATATTTAATAAGGTGAATTAAGCCTGTTAGTTCTCAATTAATAAAGGTTTTTAATCATTTGTAATTGAAATATAATTCTGATATGCAAAACGTAACGAGATATATTTTAATTTCGCATTTTCTTTGATTTTCATTGTTTAAAATTTTTATTATCGATCTAGAACGGCGGCAACAAATTCCTCCGTTCACATGCAGTACTTGTTCAATAAATTATGAACGAAGAAAAAAACCAACTTTAATCATTAAGAAAAATATAAATATTTGGAGTATTTTAGAAAAACTTTATTTTTTATATGCTATATACATTAAACTTAAATTATTATATTTTTGTATTGAATCATATTCAATATTTTGTCTCTGCCAGAACTCTGCATATTTTTTTCTTCGTTCGTAATTTATTGGAAAAGTACTGCACCAAAAATAGTATAATTTCAATCTGGCCGTTTCAGTCATTCCAATTGCAAAACGTCAAAACCTACCCAATCCAGTCAACTGTCAAATTTCGGTAAGTGATCGGTTCTCACATTTCCAGTGACAGGAGAGTTGGGCATCTCTTTATCTCTGGATGTAACAAATTCCTCTGTTCACAAATTTTTTTTTTTGTAACATTTCAGTCTGGCCATCGCTCGTTTCCAATTGCTAAACGGCAAAACCTCCTGAACACGATCAGCTCTCAAAGTTCAGGAGGCTTTGACATTTAACAATTGCTCTCTCACTTGCAATAAGAGATGAGTTGGCCATCTCTTTATCTCTAATGTGCTGAACACATAGAGAGCGGCACGACATGGCTAAAAAAGATATAAATAAACTGGCTTACCCGGTGCGCTTTGCTGCGCAGTTCGTAGATATATTAATAATTTATTCAATTTTTTATAATCTCGCAACAAAGTTGCTAAGGAGAGTATAATAGTTTTGTTCACATAACGGTTGTTTGTAAGTCCTAAAACCAAAAGAGTCAGATATAGGGTTATATATACCAAAGTGATCAGGGTGACGAGTAGAGTTGAGATCCGGATGTCTGTCTGTCCGTCCGTCCGTCCGTGCAAGCTGTAACTTGAGTAAAAATTAAGAAATCATGATGAAACTTGGTACACGTTTTCCTTGGTTCAATAAGAAGGTTAAGTTCGAAGATGGGCAAAATCGGCCCACTGCCACGCCCACAAAATGGCGGAAACCGAAAACCTATAAAGTGTCATAACTAAGCCATAAATAAAGATATTAAAGTGAAATTTGGAACAAAGGATCGCATTAGGGAGGGGCATATTTGGACGCAATTCTTTTGGAAAAGTGGGCGTGGCTCCGCCCCCTACTAAGTTTTTTGTACATATCTCGGAAACTAACATAGCTATGTCAACCAAGCTCTATGGAGTTATTTCCTTCAGGCATTTCCATATACAGTTCAAAAATGGAAGAAATCGGATAATAACCACGCCCACCTCCCTTACAAAGGTTATGTTGAAAATCACTAAAAGTGCGTTAACCGACAAACAAAAAACGTCAGAAACACTAAATTTTACGGAAAAAATGGCAGAAGGAAGCTGCATCCAAACTTTTTTTAAAAATTGAAAATGGGCGTGGCGTCGCCCACTTATGAACCAAAAACCATATCTCGGGAACTACTCAACCGATTTCAATGAAATTCGGCATATAATATTTTCTTAACACCCTGATGTACGAAATATGGGTGAAATCGGTTAATAACCACGCCTTTTTCCAATATATCCAAGCTATTTTGAATTCCATCTGATGCCTTCTCTGTATAATATACACATTAGGAACCAATGATGATAGCGGAATAAAACTTTACACAAATACGGTTTTGAAAAATATGTAAATGACTGATAATGAGATCTCGATTATCACTTTATCATGCGAGAGTATAAAATGTTCGGTGACACCCGAACTTAGCCCTTCCTTACTTGTTTTAATATAAATATTTATCGGCTTTTATACTTCATTTAATTTTTTTTCATTATAGACGTTTTTGTCATCTTCTTTTTAAACATATTGAATATTCAAATATGCGATAAATTTGCCAAAGCAATTGCCTATTTACAGATTTTATGAAATATCCACAAACGACAAATCTAAATTTTTATTTGTTTGATGTTTAAGTGTAAACAAAAACATAAGAGAAACAAAAAAATAAGCATTTGACATGAATGAGTAATGTCACATTATATTGTTACTTCAGCAAAAGTCAACTTATTTAGCAAACAAAAAAACCTGAAATTTCATGGTCTATAATTATAATCTGCGATAATAATTACTCTGTATTTGAAAATAATGTGATTTTCCACTCATAAAAGTGTAATAAAACAGTAAGTTAATAGCCAAACAAAAAAGTCAATAACAAATACAATATAATTCAATATAATAAAAAAAAAGTTTATTTCCAAAGTATACCATACAAAAAATGACGATGAAAAGATTCGATATGAGAAGAACATTCCATTCTGATTATCTTCAGGAAAAAACAGTTGTTGTTCAGTCGATTGATAGCCCATCGAGTTTCACCGTAAAATTCAGACCGGAAGAAAGGAAATACCATGATGTAGAGCAAATTCTGAATTGCCGATTAGCAAATATCAAGCCAAGTAATGGGAAATACTGGTCGCGAGAAGCTATCAAATATTTTGAAGAAATTGCTTTGAACGAATCTTTCACTATGAAAATAATGAAACAAATAGACGAAATCTTTTTCATAAATTTAGACGATTATGAATTAAGGATGAGGATTGACCAAGATATTGTTGATAAAGGATATGCAGTTCATGAGAATGGATTCGTACGATATTATCCACTCACTCCATAAAATTGTTATAACGCTAACATTGAGAAGCGTACATAAATACGAATAATAAGAAAATTGTCATAGCGATTCAATAAAAAATTCAACAAAGTATTACTCTTCAAACATTGAAAGTATTTATTCTTCAGTTTCCTCTTATTTTTACATAAGCGTATATAATAAATTGTAAATCTCAAAAATTCGAATTCTAATCTAAAACATTTTGATAAAAAACGTTCTTAGTTTTACTGTCCGGCGCATGAATGAATTCACTGAATAATTTTCAATAATTATTCTTTTAAATAGCCGGAATAAAAAAGCAAGCGACCGAAATTGAACGATTCAAATAATTTACAAATCAAAATATTGAAAAACAAAACAAAAAAGAAATTGTATGGAAAGTCGTTTTTTGGAAATTTCCAATTTTTTAAATAATAAATAATTATTCTTTTAAATAGCCGGAATAAAAAAGCAAGCGACCGAAATTGAACGATTCAAATAATTTACAAATCAAAATATTGAAAAACAAAACAAAAAAGAAATTGTATGAAAAGTCACTTTTTGGAAATTTCCAATTTTTCGACTTTTCCTTATGAAAATTATATGTTTTTTTTTATATCTAACCCTTTCCAGATCCACAGCGAACAACTTCTGATTTCATGAAGATTGGTTCCGCCGTTCTCGAGGGTTAGCGTTACTAACAAACAATCATTTTTACTTACATATGTACATACAAAATAAAACGTTTGTATGGGAAAAAGAAAAGGGCTGTTTTTAGGGGTTTTCCGGCAACTTTCGTAATTTTTCTTACATAAGAACCTTCTCCTAATAATAACAAATACAACAAAAAAAATCAGCCAAATCGGTTCAGCCGTTTATGAGTGATGAAATTACATCCATAAGAACGTGTGTATTTTAATATTTGAGAGATGTCCCTTGAAGTCTGTCGCTCTCTATGTATTCAGCACATGATACGCATAATGTTTGTAAATTTGTCTACACACAACTTTTAATACAAATACAGTGAGCTCTCGTTAATTCTAAACTAGAAGGGCTCTTAAAATATTCTGAATTATCGAGTTTTTGAAATAACAAATGGTTCGAAATTTGTGAGAGAAAATAAAAAAAACTTCGAATTATTAAGTGTTGATCAATTATTATTTATTAACTGCTATTCTATAACAATGTCAAAAGTGTAGAGGTACATTCGCACTCAAAATTTTTAGCAAATGCCCTAAAAAAGTTATGAAACCCATATGAGCTCTTAATATTGATAATAACCCGTACCGCAACGACGATTTATTTCTCATTTAAATAACATTGGGTTTTCGTACTTTTTGCAATTAATATTTTCTTTGCGAAACCGATTATACATTGCTGCGGCACCGAATTATTTTTGTAGGCTCTCCATGCCTTGTCAATCAATAAAATAGCTGTCAGAACCGTGGTATTTACAGTTAGCTGCTTGTCGAGAAATTCTGAAACGAGCTTAACAATTTCTCTGCGATAGAACGTCTTAAAATTATGAATGATCCCTTGGTCCAATGGTTGTAATTTGGAAGTTGTATTTGGCGGAAAGGAGCAGAATTCCACGTGAAAAAATGTAGGACGACTGTCGTGTTAACTGTTAAAAGCCAATTGTTAAAAAGTTCTGTCGAACGATAATCAGTAGAAAATGATTTCACTTCTTTGAAACATCGCTGTTTCATTACATTTCCTATCACTAAGTTTTTCCGACCCGTCCACATTTACTGCAAGTAAAACTGTCAACTTTTCTTTACTATGTTTCCCCCCATAACTTTTTTCATCTTTCCGATAAATATTTGCAAAATAGGCCAGTTTCATCAGTATTAAAAATGTCTCGGGCAACAATTTACCGTGCTAATCTTAGCAAACTGCATCATCAACACTTCCACTTTCCGCACAAACTTTTTAAAACACAACTTCATTTCTCTTTTTGAAATTTCTAAGCCACACTGCGCTTGCCGCAAAGTTTTTTATGCTTAGAGTAGACGCGAACTCTTTTACTTTTTTCTTAAAAAAGTTTCCGCTAATAGACACTTTTTTAACCTTTACCCTGTCTTAATGACCAGCTTTCTTCCAGACGAGGAAATTCACCTGCAGTAGTACTTTTTCGTACTCCAGCAGGTTGAGCAGCATTTTCTCCTTGTGCCTCATTATGGTTGAGAAAGTACTCAGAGAAATCTTAGATTCTTTTGCAACATCACTTTCACCTTCCTCTACTTTTTAAATGAACTTCTTCTTTTCAACAATCGTCAAACATTTATACTTTCTAGGGCTCATAACTAAGACAAGCTTTTAATCTGTATACCAACGAAAGAGTAACTGCAACTGAATGATAACTAAACAAAAAGGCTCGTATACGTTAGTACATGTTTGAACTTGTTGCAAAATGTACTTACAATCTTTCCGCCTCTTTCTTATGCAACGTTGAATTGTCGAGTGTTGGACACCTATAAGCGTCGTTTTGCTACATGTAATGATTTTTTCGTTCGAATTACCAAGTGCATAAAAATTTTTTAATTTAGTTCGAAACATAAAGATATTCTGAAGGGAACTTGTGATAATTTTGAATTATAGAGAGGTTCGAATTATAGCAGATTTGAATTAACAAGAGCCGACTGTATGTATGTACATTGATTGTTTCACGCGAAATCTCGGCTGCCACCAACAACCAATGACCGAAGCTCACGTTTTTTCAAAGAGTCGAAGGACTGACGCGACGACTAAGCATCACAACATCACGTTGTTGGTAGAAAACCCGAGCTTTGCCGACACAAACGAACGAACGCCGATTGTTACCTCTTATCTTGTCGCTGTAACAGCCTTATAGCCTTGACAGACGGCAGCTATGCGAGTTTGAAACTCTCATAAACAGCTCATTGTCCTTTTTATAATATTTTCAATGAAAATTGATAGAAGATAAACATTACTGTTGTTAGCCGACCAATTTTTACCAAACCATTTTTTATTACAAAAACATATCAACACATTATTTTTAAAACTGCATCATAACATAGAAGTTATATTGATATTATATTGAGAATTTGATAAACAGCTGTCAGGGTTGCTTGTATTTCATTCACAATTGATGAAAATTGGCCATTTTTAACAATGTTGCCAACGAAAATCTCACAAACTCCCTAAAATTTTGAAAGTTATTTTTGGATTCAGCAATGGATTTAGCTGTGGTAACTTCTGAATTAATCCCGAAAAATGCAATTAATCTGGTTTAACGCTGCCGTCTGTCAATGCTATTAGCTACAAAACAGCAAAAATATATATATGTTTGTTTATATATGAGCAAATTTTGCATGCCGCGGAAAAATATATATATATGATTGTAAAATTATCTCTAATAATTTTAGAATTGAAAAACATTTTAAATCGACCAGAGCTATGTTGCCATTTTTGACGTTTTTTGTGTGCTTTTCGGTTTGCGAGGTTGACACTTTTCCCTTCTAAAAGTAACATCAGAAATTGTTCAATTTATGATTTTATTTGAGACGATTGTTGTTTTTTAGAAGAATGTTTGTAGTTTTTGTGTGCGACATATTTATTTATGTGTACGCATATGTGCATGTAGGTTTGTGTACACATTATTTGTTCTGCAATATCATACACACATATAATATGTAGTATATCCACAGAGCAGTGCGCGCACATTTCATTACTGATAACTGAGGAAATTTTGATTTAAATTTGAATTTGAATTGTACACACATCTGTATGTGCACACACTTCTTAAAAAATTTCAATTTAACACAAAAATCCCCATTAACATTTTGAATTCATTTGTTACAAAAATGTGACAAATGAAGAACCGATCGTCAGATTTTGAGCAAACTTCACATAAATTACATGATAAATATGGCGAACATAGCCTGAAGATTTGGTTCGGATATGTGAGCCCGTTCTTAAGTTATAAAATTACAACGAAAAGTGAGATTGAATTTTATATATTTAGTAGAGCATGAAGGCATATTTAACCTTCTGTATGCTTGTATTTATATACTTATGTTATATATGTACCTAAAAACTAGGGTATTTTCACAAGTTTCTTTCTTTTTTCTGAAACGCTCACCGAAGTTTCAGTTTTTGCCTCAAAAGAAGGATCCAACCTAAAAACCTATTTATTTTCAATTTAAGTCATGTTTACATCAATTTACTTTTCCCATATATTTTACATAGGATTTTTTTATCTTTTGTTATAATTTTTAATCTTCAAAGCAAATAATTTTCTAAAACAAAACTTTCCGCTCTACAAAAAAGGTATTAGAATTTTTGTTATAGTTAAATTGAAGAATCAAATGTACTGTATTCACCATGTTTTATGAGTAACACATAATGTACGTACATATTGGGTAGTCGAAAAGTATTTTCGTATTTTGTCAATAGATGTCGTTGCAGTAGTATATCTCCAGTGCTACCAATCACACTGTGTCAGACCATATAGTGTTGGAAAGGTGATTTTCTAAACTTCATTTAATTCGGGGAAGTTGAAAAAAAGTTACAGCTGTTCAAAAAAATTTTGACATTTTTGTATAAAAAAGGGAAGAATGTCACGCAACCCACCAATGAAATTTGTAAAGTTTACGGAAACGATGTTGTATCAGTTCGTGTAGCACAACAATGGTTCGCTTGCTTCCGTTCTGGAAATTTCGGTCTGAAAGATGCACCTCGCTCTGATCGACCTATCGTTGAAAACTTCGATGACCAGAACCGTCACATAAGCAGCCATGACATCGTTAAAGACCTTAAACTTTTATAATCAAACGGTTTTGAACCATTTAAAAAAGACTAGCTACAAAAAGAAGTCCGATGTTTGGGTACCACATGAATTGTCTGTGAAAAATTTAATGAACCGAATTAACAACTGCGATTCTTTGCTGAAACGAAATGAAATCGAACCATTTATGAAGCGAATGGTAACAGGAGATAAAACGACAATATGTGAAAGAGATCATGGTCCAAGCGTGGTGAAGCTTAACAAAAGGTCGCAAAGCCAGGATTGATGCCTCGAAAGGTTATGCTGAGTGTTTGGTGGGATTGAAAAGGAATCATTCACTATGAGCTGCTCCAGCCTGGTCGAACGATTGATTCTTCATTTTACTGACATCAACTGATGAGATTGAAGCAAGCAATCGAAAAAACGGCCTGAACAGATCAACAGAAAGGGTTTCATCTTTCATCTGGTCAAGGCTAGACCACACACATCTTTGATGACTCGGAAAAACTGGGAAAGTGTGGTTGGGAAGTTTTGATACATCCATCATACAGCCCTGACCTTGCACCATCGGACTACCATTTGTTTCAATCAATGCAGAACTCCTTTAGTGGAGTAAAGTTGGCTTCAAGAGAAGCCTGTGGAAATTACTTGTCGCAGTTTTTGGCCGAGAAACCAGAAAAGTTTTACACCCATGGAATAATGTCTCTTGCGGAAAAATGGCAAAAAGGGGGCAACCAAAATGGTACATATTTGATTCAATAATGTTCATTATAAATAAAAACAAAAAAAAAATAAATTAAAGTGTGATTAGAAATACCAAACGAATTTTTCGACTATCCTATATACATACAAATAACCTCTATGAATGCTCAGTATATTTGATTTTTAAATTTAACTGCGTATAACTTTTAAACAATTGTGTTTATAAAAAAAATTTTGAGATCTTTTGCACTACAATATTTTGTATATCACTTTTAAACATTATAGATTTACTTGCTTAATGCAGAATATCAATACAATGCCATTGGAAAAGAAATATCATTAGACACGGTTTAAATTGAAAATAGAGAACCTGTTTACGTTGAATTCTTATTTTATTGCAAAAACTGAATTTCATGGGGGCGTTTGCAAAAAAGCGATTAGGGAAATAACCGACGCCCTAATAAATATATAGTAGTTTTATAATTTTTGGTATTTATTGCTCAATATTTGGCCAAGAAAAGCTGCTTTTTTAAATAATAATTTGTTAGGTTTAGCTTCTATACATTATCCCTATGTTCTTGCTTATCGATTGGAATAACAATACACTTATACATTACGCTTTCAAACCACACGAATAAACACAACAACTGTATATCGAAATAACCACTACCCCCACAGAATGCTGTGAGGCATAACTTATCGCTGCATAAATGCTTTATGCGAGTTGAGAACGTGAAAGGGGCCGTTTGGACAGTAGATGAGATTGAGTTTTACAAACGACGACCACAGCGTACAACTGCTGCAGCAGCAGTGGCTGCAGCAGCAGCTGCAGCGGTAATGTCGACAACAGTTGCTGACAATGCTGCCGATGGCGGCGCTTGTAGCAAGAACATTTTCAGTGGCCGTGATAATGGGGGCAGTAGCAGTGTTACCAGTAATAGCAGTAGCAATGACAATGTGGGTGATAATAACGATTTCAATAGTAGCGCTGGTGTCCGTATTTCTGCTGCAATGGACAATAGCTCACTGACGTTGGGCTATGGGTACGTGCGAAAACACAACCATGTCATATAAACCCTGCTCCTGAATCCTATCCCTTGGTCTTCTATGCAGTCGAGATCATATTCTCGATCTTGTTCCCTAATTATTTTATTAATTGCCTATGTAATAATTCAGTTAATTATGGTAAACTTTTTATATTCATGAAATGCATACATTTTTTTGGCATAATCTAATTCACACACATATTTATATACACGCATATGCTTTTTACTTTTTTATACACAATTCAACATACCGATTGAATATGACTCGCAGAATATATCAAAATCTGTGAAAAATTAGTTACCAAGCAGCACAAAAAAATCTGTCTTATGTGATTTTTAAGCAAACTGCGTACGTAGGTTGCCTTTATATCTCGGGATTGTAGAACAAAAACAAATATTAATCATCGAAAATCACTTTATTATTTTTCAAAATAACATATTTGTCAAAGCACTACTCTGATTAAGGTATCTCTAAAACATTCGTTTTGAACACAACCGCGTCTTCAGGTACTTCTAGTTTATTATTTACATACGGGAATAAAAAAGTCAATGGACGAAAAATTAGGATAATACGGTGGATGAATCTTTAACTCGATGTTTTGAGTGCTCAAAAATGCAATTGAAACAACTGAACGACATGTGAGAGCTCGAATTGTCGTGCAGAAGAGTGATACGTCTTCGGACGCTGGTTTTCCTGATTTCTTAAAAGATAACTGGCAAACAAATGGTTGTGTACCACTCAGAATTTATTGTTTTGCGTTGTTCTAGTGGTATGATTGCGACATGTCAATTTTTTCCAAAAAAAAACAGGCAACCATGCGTCGTGCGTAAATAACATTTGTAAATTCGACTCATCTAGATGCACCCATACATTCGACTGCTCTTTACTTTCGGGGTCATACGCGTAAACCTACGATTTATCACCTGTCACGACATTGGCAAATAATAGAGGTAAACGATGTCAGCTACCTCACCTGCCAACAAAGGGGAGTCCTATCGTCCGATAACTTTCCTCCCGCCAGTAGTGAATACACTTGAGGCCTTGCTACTCCTGACCTTCACTCCCCACCTGAGATTAACAAACCACCAGCATGGATTCCGAAAAATGCACCGCCACAGCACTTAGCATCAAAAAAGCCCAGATAGTTCATGGCAGACCAGAAACTACCATGTGAGAGCATAATGAACTCCTCTCTAAGCAGTACCTGCTGAGATGCTTTCGCAGCGGAACCGTCTCCTAGGAAAATCAAGAGATCAATCATACTTACACAGTACCTCGACCAGACTTTGGACGGAACAAACTTCCTGAGACTTGAAGAAACTGCCGATTCGGCGAAGCCTTCTACTTTTTCGAGTGTAGTATTTTTAAATCAACTCACATATTTTTCATTGTTGCTTTCCAATTCTTGGTCAAGTTCTTTCGAGTTTTCAATGGAAATTTGTTGGTTATTTTATGATTGGAACTCATTGCATTTATGAGGGCATTGTTTGTTGACTGCGCAGTGGTTAGTTTTCGCAACAGCTCATTTGTGGTCAACTTGTTGTTTAAATTTTTCTATATTTATATTTCCAAACTTGCAATATTGCATGACAAGAATCTGAAAACATAAATTAAACTTGTTATGTAGTTAAATCTCTGCTTTTCGTATTAAAAGAACTTACATTAGTTTTTGTCATTTTCCACAGCCGATTTCACACTAAAAGACTTCAGCTCGTGGTCATAGACTTGATCCGCTTCTTCTATGTCAATGTTAACAATGAATACGCCCAGGTCTACCATCGATTTCAAAAGTTCCGTAAATAGATTGCAGCAGTCTTTCAAAACTTTTTCATGTATACGAGTATAAACATCATTACCTTTTTTCGAGAATCCTGTAATTTGTATTGTCATTCCTGGTTTGAGGTAGCAAAAATTATCCAGTAATTTATCGTTGATATAAAACACGTTTCCATAAAATCTTTTGTAAATACGTTTTTACCATACCAATATCTGTTATTTATTTGTTGTAATGTTTCTAGGGGTCTTTTAACGAATTGTTTTAGGGTTTGCAAGAAATTTTCGAAAGCATATGCTGAGAATGAATTCAGAAAACCGCACGATTGAACGGAATCCACCAAAGGTGTACGAAGTAATTAAGCATTTGTTTTATTTCTTTTAAATTGTTTGCATAGGTTTTTTGTGACGAAAGCAATGCATTGCACAGCGCAACAAAAAAGTGATAATAAATACGGTCAGATACAATGTCTTTCAACGCAACCATTCCCGTGTAAAGTACAAACTGTCGGAACTGTACTGTTTTCCATCTTGCAATTTCATCTAAGCTTCGTGGTTTTCGATTAAATTCGTTGGATATGTAAGGTATGTACCTTACCAAAGTTTTCGACAGTATAATTTTCTGTTGCTTTGTCAACTGATATCCCACATTCGGACATTTGGGCATTTTAGCATTTTTCTTACAACTCCAAGAGCTAAAAGGTGCATTGGTTCAACAGGAAAAGTGGAGACCATTCCCACACCTATTTCTTCGAGACACGATTTTTCCATTTTTTATGATGGCCCACGCTATTTCTTGCAGCAAATTCATCAACAGTTCGAAGATTTTCCGACAATGGACTGTATATTATTGTATTGTTTATTTTTTTACCCACTTATTTGCACTTGCTGCATCCTTGAAAAGAGTTGTGACTCACTGTTTGGCTGGTAAAAGCTCTTTCTGGGGCATCGCAAAGAAAACACCGCACTTTTACTTTAATTCTTTTGCCATTGACTTCCATTCCATATTGCATTAAGATTTTTAGCTCATAAGCAAAATCGTGTAAATTATTCATGTCTGCCGGTTTCTGTTTGTCTTCACCAATCAACATCACCTTCGTATTTCTTTTGTGATGCAATTTTGCCAATATAGGCCACAAGTTTACATTTGAGCTTTTGTACAAAGATAAACCGTCAATACCGACATCGATTTGAAATTTATCAACGTCACTAGATGCTTTTCTATATGCAAACAATTTCCTGGCGCAACAGTTCTCAATATGCAGGTCGCTTGTCGTACAGAAATATTCTCCGAATGCAATATTTTTAACAAATCATCGAAGCAGTTCCTTGTGACCTTATGACGCTCAGTCCACATTTTCAATTAATTTGTCAAAATTGTTTTGTTGTGAACTTTTGCTTTTTCAATAAGTTCCACTCAGACAATATTGATGTCAAAACTACAATTCACCGCATCCTCTTCAGAGTCACTAGCAACATTTATGTTTTTAGCCATTCCGTAAAATTCACTTTCTTCGTTTTAATTAGTCTTTCCATATGCATTTTCGAGAACATATTTTTATTTCTTTATTCAAAGTTTTAACACAATAACAAACGAATTTTTAAATTAAAATAGCAGTTCATCTAAACACAACCAACTTTCTGCAAATTTTCTTCAAATGCTTTGTTATTTTGCTTAGTCACAAACACATACAGGGTGAAAAATTAATAAGCAAAGACTTTACGAAATAATGCAAATATTTCTTCTTCTTCTTAATTGACGTAGACACCGCTTACGCGATTATAGCCGAGTTAACAACAGCGCGCCAGTC
>NW_024395824.1:19139023-19146711 GCF_016617805.1 Bactrocera tryoni | reverse complement strand
AAAAAAGCATTCGTTGAGGGAGTCTGTGCAACCGGAATGTCGATTAGCTTTGACATTACAGTAAGTTTGTTCATTTTAATATATTTTTATTATGTCTTATTCTTTTTTCTTTTTCTTAAAGATATTTGTCACAAGGAACTTCGTTTCAATCGTTGGCATGGTCATTTCAACTGGGGAAGGAAACGTTTAGGCGCATTATTCTGGAGACAGCTGAAGTCCTTTGGACGGAGTTAGGCGCTCTTTATGTATCTGAGCCTAATGAAGAAGATTTCGGTAGTCAATTTTTCTGCTACAAAATTTTTTTTTCTATTGTGTTGTTAGCAGTGTGTGATGCCCGATATCGGTTTACCTGTATAGATATTGGTGCATATGGAAGTCAGAGTGATGGTGGTGAGGACTTTTATATTTGTGCATTTGTTTTTTTTTTATTAATATTATTGTTTCTCTTTACATGTAAAGGTATTTTTCAAGTGAGTCGATTGGGAAAGAGGTTGCTAGATCACAAACTTCCCATCCCTCCAGCGAAAAACTTACCAAATACGCAACTAAAAACTCCACACTTCTTCGTTGGTGATGCTGCCTTTCCTTTAGGGATAAATTTAATGCGCCCATACCCTGGGGGAATGCTACCAAATGAAAAAGAGATTTTTAATAAAAGATTATCAAGAGCTCGTCGCACAATTGAAAACTCTTTTGGAATACAAGTAGCGCGTTGGCGAGTTTTACTAACAACATTACATTTATTTCCGGAAAATGCAGAAAAAATTGTTTTAGCGTGCGTTGCCTTACATAATTTTATTATGTTTAATAACGTGAATGCATCTTCGTATATTGCAAGCAACTATGCTGATTGGGAGGACTCTAATGGTGATTTTCATGACGGTTTCTGGCGTGGAGAAGTTGAAAGTAATATCCCATCGATTATGCAATCTTCCAATTTGCATCATTACGATGGAAGAAGTTCTTTGGAAATTAGAAATAACTTATGCAGTTTTTTTAACACTTTTTAAAACAATTCTAAAATCACATATCTAACATCATTTCGAACTTGTTTATTTCTTTTTTAATAAAACTAAATGGAGTTTAATGAAATTCATTCAATTGTTTTTATTAAAAATTAAAAGAAAAATATTTCAGGAACAATTCATCAAAAGAGTTCAGGTACATGCATTTTATGCATCTTTTTATAATAAATATTTTTGTTATGATAAATATAAAATATACTAAAAAAATCAGTGCTCCAAGCGTTTTAAAAAATAAGGAAATTAAATTGAATTCTTTTCAATTTCATGTTTGCCTATTTTCGCGACGTAAGCGATATAATTCCGATATCATTTTCTCTTGGAAACTGTCTTTGACCGACACTGGCAGGTCTTGCATCAGACACAAAACCGTCGTCATAAAGGCCTCATCAGTTTCACATCTTTCAGCCGGCGCCGCCATTTGCTTTTCTAAGTTCTCCATTGTTGCGCCAAGTTTCTGGTAGAGACTTTTTTGTTTCTTCGGAGGTGGCGATGAAATTTCATTTAAACTATCACTCGTAGATGAATCCAAGACAGAGTCTGCACTTGCTTCTGCATTATTACGAGTGCTGTACAATGAAACAGTTATATTTAAAAACATTAAAATTTATACAAAGTACCTACCGACGCGGTGTGACGGAGTCTTTCAGAAACATCGTGGGTTTTAAAAAACGTCATTCCTCTAAGTAGCTCATTCCGCTACCTGATGGAGCTTCTAACCTTTTTATCTCTTTACAGAAGCGCTCCCGGAGTAGCTTCCATCTATGTTTGCATTCTAGATCTTTTAATTGAAACTAACATAAAAAATAGATAATACAACAAGAAAAAACGTTAACTTCGGTTGCACCGAAGCTAAATACCCTTCACAGGTGCATTTCTGTTAGTAACTATGTGTTCCGTTTGTATGGAAGCTACATGGTATAGTTAACCGATCTGAACAATTTCTTCGGAGATTACATTGTTGCCTTAGAAAATAATATATACAAAATTTCGTGAATATATCTTGTCAAATGTGAAAGTTGTCCATACAAGAACTTGATTCCGATCGTTCAGTTTGTATGGCAGCTATATGCTATAGTTAACCGATCAGAACAATTTCTTCGGAGATTACATTGTTATTTTAGAAAATAACACGTACTAAATTTCGTGAATATATCTTGTCAAATGTGAAAGTTGCCCATACAAGAACTTGATTCCGATCGTTCAGTTTGTATGGCAGCTATATGCTATAGTTAACCGATCTGAACAATTTCTTCGGATATTACATTGCTGCATTAGAAAATAGCACATACCAAATTTCGTGAATATATCATGTCAAATGTGAAAGTTGTCCATACAAGAACTTGATTCCGATCGTTCGGTTTGTATGGCAGCTATATGCTATAGTTAACCGATCTAAACAATTTCTTCGGAGATTACATTGTTGTCTTAGAAAATAATATATACCAAATTTCGTGAATATATCTTGTCAAATGTGAAAGTTTTCCATACATGCATTTGATTCCGATCGTTCAGTTTGTATGGCAGCTATATGTTATAGTAGTCCGATATCGGCCGTTCCGACAAATGAGCAGCTTCTTGGAGAGAAAATGTTGTTTGCAAAATTTCAAAACGATATCTTAAAAATTGAGGGACTAGTTCGTATATATACAGACAGACAGACGGACATGGCTAAATCGACTCAGCTCGACATACTGATCATTTATATATATACCTTACAGGGGGGTCCTTCTGGGTGTTACAAACTTGGTGACAAACTTAATATACCCTGTTCAGGGTATAAAAGCATATATTTCTATAACAGTGTTAATACATACCACTTTTACCGCATAGTTCTGCGATTGCTTTCCACGCTTTGTCTTTATTTGTACGATTGAAATAAAATGCATCTCTTTTGTTGTACAAACATTTCTTTTTTTCATTCGTCGTCCTCCATATTCAAATATACAATGATTTTATCGGTTGACAAAACACTCTTCTTTCTTTTCGTTTTCAAATTCAAAATGATGTATCAGTTGACAAAAAGCGAAAACAGCTGATTCCGTACGGAAAATGCGATCAGTTTCGCACTTTGCTTAAGCAAATGACATTTGAAAAAAATTAACGAAACTTGATGTAAAGTACATTATAGTTGCAACATACAATTTGTGTGTATTCGGACAGTTGCTTACGCTGGCTTAAGCTAGCTTATGCACATTATAGTTAGGACTTAACTTTTATTAAATTTTGCTCAATTATTTTTGTACGCACAATAACAAAAGGAATGCGTTCTATTAAATAATCAGTCTTATCTTATCTATATATTTTACAAAAGAACCAAAATAAATAAAGAAAACAAATAATACCCCAATGACAGGAAATAAATACACATTATTAGTTTTTCGCATAGAATTCATTTCTAATTTTAAAAAATAACCCTGGTCGAACCAACACCTTGGCGCTTTCGGCTCTTTCGCGTTGAACTCCTTTTTACGTTGGCGGCCGCGCTTAAAAAAAAATAATAACTCTGGCCGATCCAACAGAGGGATTTATCAAGGTGAATTCTGAAAGATTTTACGTTGTCATCACACGATATTGAATTTTGTATTGACGGTATAATCTTCCTTTTTTATTTATTTTTATTCGATTACAAAATATGGTAACACTTTATTTTTGCTTGCTTGAAACCATTTTCTTTTTGTATGATTAAATGAATTTCAACAAAAGTTAGATATGGAATTAAAGTATTTTTACACTATTTAAAACAAGCAAATGTATAGAACTAAATTATGAATTGTTAGTAGATATAACAGTTAAAAAATATGTGTAAAATGCATTAATGTTTCAAATCCGCAACTATTTTCATACATATTTTTTTCTTGATCTTGATCTGGAAGATCTTTCCCTGCATATCTATTTAACCCCAAAATCGTAGGATGCTATTCTAAATCTCTGCCTTTGAATTCTTTTATGACGAAGGCTTAAATGAATTTGTCTTTACTTTTTTACAAAGAGGACTAAATATATATACATATGTACAAGTCGTCACCTAAAATGCAAAATAACGTAACATCACTTATCATAGGTTTGCAGGAGAAGCAAAAAACAGTATAAGAAGAAAACCAATTGGGATATCGAAAAAAAAATTTTAAATCTGAGTTAAAATGAAACTATAAGTATATCTTAGCTAAAATATAGATATAAAATTAAGCAAAGTTTATAGTAGGTATTTTACGTTATTTTGAATTTTAATTTCTGGAACAAAATAACGTATGATCAATCTTAATTTGTACAAAAATAAAATATTTCCTTTTTCAATTTTAAATAAAAGCAGTTTTTCATATTTCATATTATTTTTATTATTAATGTGTAGTGCTGGAATTAAAGCTTCTGGGTCCTGCAGATTTTGCGGGTGCAAATAATTAGGCTCCTGAATTTCTAAAAGAGCACTTGGAAAACTTCACTCACTTTGACATTATACCGGATCACTTGGATCATGGAGTCGCTAAACCGAACTCTGCCTGCTCCTTCTCTACCCATATACCGAGGGAGTTTTGGGTGGGAAGAAGCCGTTAGAGAAGAGGGACAGTGAGCTTTTACACTGATGAATCAAAGCTTGTGGGGAAGGTTGGTGGAGGGGTCTTTTGTCAGGAGCTCTTTATCAACTCTGGTTTCACATTTCCTGACTATTGCAGTGTTTTTCAGGCTGATGTTGCAGTCATTAAGGTAGCAGTGGATTGACTACTCCAGAGTGCAGCCTCTTTCTTTAGAGAAGTGACCATCCATTCAGATAGCAGAGCGGCGATTCTAGCCTTGAACTCATTAATAATGAGAGAATTAAGAGCTGATTGAAGACCCAACGTCGCTATCAATAGCATCGAGTGTCTTTGTGATATGACTGATATGAGTGCCAGACCACAGCGGAATCGCAGGAAACTGTAAAGATCATGAGCTAGCACGAAAAGGCACCCTAGAACCGCTATCGGTAGATAAGCTGGGACATCATGGAACATGCGTTGTTGCAAAAATCTTTTGGCCCAAGATTGTTCGCAAGAAATCTAGTGATCTGTTTGCCCTCAGTAAGGCTAGCCTTTGACTAGTTTTGTGGCT
Organism: Bactrocera tryoni; assembly: GCF_016617805.1. NCBI lineage: Eukaryota > Metazoa > Arthropoda > Insecta > Diptera > Tephritidae > Bactrocera > Bactrocera tryoni. Next base: position 19,141,600 of record NW_024395824.1, on the reverse strand, counting down.
TTTAACACGCTATTGCCCTATTGGCATCCACGCAGTAAGACTGGGACGTCATCTGCAGAAGCTGTATGGAAGCAGATTAGGAGAAAACAACTCAACACTTCCTTTTTGGCTGTCTCGCCTTAGGGAGGTCAAGACTTAATCACTTGGGGGCGCATACCTTCAGACATCCCATCGAACTGGCGGGAATGAAAATTAAACGCCTGCGGAAATTTGTATTGGCTACTAAGCGTTTTGCCAATTTATAACTTCGAACACAGGAGTTCAGCTTTTCTGTGGCTTCACAAAGAATATGTAGTTCACGTTCGATCTTTGATCAGCCATGTAACCTAAACTAACCAAGACACATTGAACATAATCACTAAAAATAAACATAAACAATAAATGAAGGCTAACTTCGCTATAAAAAACACCCTGTTATATTTAAATACATGAGTGATGATACGTTATTTTGTTTAACGAAATCAAGCACTTGATGATACGTTTTTTTTGAATTTTTAATATAGCTTAGATATTTTTGATGAAGAAGAAGAAGCTTAAAATTTGTAACACATATGTAATGTGATGTGGTGAATCGTAATCAGTAAAAAACTCAATTTCGAATTTTTTGATAATACGTTATTTTGCATTTTAGATGACGAAATGTGTTGAATCTGAGTGAAAATTAGATACACGGTTCCATTACTTCAAAATAGTGTACCCGGAGGTAAATTATTTTTAAAAGAAAAAGTTATGGGAACTGGATGAAAACAGTTAAAAACAATCGCACATGTGACTTGGAAAACTTTTGAAATTATATTCAGGAGGAGGATGATCTTTTCAATCAAGTTCGATCGTGTAAATAATATCCGGTTGAAACGCAACTCGCAATTGCATTATATCGCTTGAGTTATAGCGGTGAATGCGCTACTCTGTCAAAGATTGCGGGCTTATTTGGAATCAAGTGAGAGTTTGCCATATTTTCGCATAATGTTTTAACGTGCTTCTTTATTCTAGAACATAAGTGAACGCGTCTTTAGTGAGCTATTAAAGTATAAAGATTAGTATATATGTACATATGTATTTTGACCTAATACCGAGGAAGCCAAAAAGCTCATTGCAGAAACGTGGACTGAGTTACCTGACTACGTAGGGTACGTAGGTTCTTCTATTGGTAGAAAAACCATCACAAAACCCAGAAACGTACTTTTCATAGAAGTACATATATTTCAGATAGCATTGATGATGCATGTATTTTTAATAATTGCGAATTGTCAAATAAAGCAGATAAAATTTTTGGAAGTGGAGGGATCAGAGGTGACAGTTCATATAAATTATTTAGTGCTGCTTTTTAAAACAAAGTATTCAATCGCAATGGAAATAAAATTTAACACTGTTTTGGAATGCGGAAGGAAACTTTTGGGAGTCTAAAAAACTTACGACTCCAAGTCAAAAATGAAAACAGAATGAAAAGAGTAAATAATTTGACTCTGAGCACGAAATTTACGAGTTATTACTGTACCAGTGAAGGGGAGATAAGGCGGCGAGCAATCTTTGAAGTATTAAACAAAGCAAACAATCAACGCTATTTGGTATGTCCGCCCATAACGCCCGAACACAGCACGGAAAGACGTGAAAAATTGACATTTTTGCAAAAATGACTTAACCGATTTGGCTGAAAATAGGTGATGAGGTAGCTTGGAACCTCGGGACAGGCATGTGTTCAATATTAATGTTAGAATCATTTGAACATTTTTTACTTCAAAAATTCAAAATAACATCAAACAGCTACTGGCGCGTACAATGGTTTTTGTTTACATACACATATGTATATATGAATTATAGTCATAGTTGCAACTGAGCAAAAAAAGATTGAATCATAAATTGAGATTAGTGCATAATAGCTGACAAATATTCCTGAAGCATTGCACAGAACAATGCAATATTAAAAAGGAACGAACAAGTCTGTGTTTTCTTACATGTAGTATCTGGGTTTAAGCTGACGATTTCGCAATTACAATCGATGAATGTTGAACAAAACAATTTGCTGAGTAGCCAGAAGTTACACGAAGGTAAATCAGGCGTATGCGGTGGTTGCGGCACGATATTAGTTGCAAATGTGGCAAAATGATCAAGAAAAACCAATGCAGTAAGAGATGGTGCATTATCACACTTTTTTGTTCAATAAATTCAGACATATGTATGTAGTAAAAATCGCAAAATTCACTTTTAGAGCCTTACAAAACGACGCGTATCTCAAATACTAATGGAAATTCTGACATGAAATTTAGCATAGATGTCACAAAGTACTTACAGAAGAAAAAAAATTTCTGATTCGAAAAACAAGCGAAGTATAAATTAAAAAATTATCTTTCAATTTGATCACAGTAGTATATGTGTAATGATATACGATGCAGATGCAGAGACTGAGAAGATGTTGTTATATCATACGTATTTATGTATGTGGTATTCCTTATGTGATTTACGAAGTAAATGTTAGAAATACTGAAGACATTTACATACATATGTACTTATATAAGTTAACACAGTGGTTCACACCGTCAGCTAATTCCCACCGTTGGTCAATAGCTGGAAACTTTA